>NW_027142370.1:13959762-14204312 GCF_026170545.1 Melanerpes formicivorus | reverse complement strand
GGTGCTCCAGCCATCTGTTCATCTTCGTGGACTTCAGAAGGCCCACTCCAGCAATTCTAAGCCCTTCTTTTGTTGGGGGGCACCAAAACTGGACACAGTGATGCAAACAGAGCAGAGCAGAGCAGAGCAGAGCAGAGCAGAGCAGAGCAGAGCAGAGCAGAATAGAATAGAATAGAATAGAATAGAATAGAATAGAATAGAATAGAATAGAATAGAATAGAATAGAATAGAATAGAATAGAATAGAATAGACCAGGTTGGAAAAGACCTTTGAGATCGTCAAGTCCAACCTATCACCCAACACCATCTAATCAACTAAACCATGGCACCAAGCACCCCATCCAGTCTCTTCCTAAACACCTCCAGGGATGGTGACTCCACCACCTCCTTGAGCAGCCCAGTCACAAGAGAACAGAACAGAGGGGCAGAATCACCTCCCTCATCCTGCTGGTCACACTTCTTTAGCAGCACCTGAAGATCAAGTTGGCTTCTGGGCTGCAAGCAACTATTGCCAGCTAATGTTGAGTCCCTGCTCATGGGCAGAACCTGACAGGCCATGGAGATCATTGCACAGTGGGGCACTGGTGACACAAAAGATAATAAAGTATTCTGGTTGTGCTTAAATGATGTTTAATGCAACAAATCTTGGAGCCTCTGCTTAGTTCAGGGACTGGCTTAGGAGAATTTTGGTTTCCTGGCCATTTCCTTGTTTTACTGTGGAAGGTTAAGCTGTCAGAGATTGCTAGGTTGGATAGCTGATGGAAGGAGCAAAGAGCTTTGGGAACATATCAAAACTTGCACAGGACTGGCTGAACGAATCTATGTCAGAGGTAATCAGCATATGTGAATAATTAGTCTCACCATGCAGTGCTACAGGTTGGGGTCAGAATGGCTGGAGAGCAGTCAGGCAGAAAGGGACCTGAGGGGTACTGGGGTGACAGCAGCTGAAGAGGAGCCAGCAGTGTGCCCAGGTGGCCAAGAGGGCCAATGGCATCCTGGCCTGCATCAGGAACAGTGTGGCCAGCAGGAGCAGGGAGGTCATTGTGCCCTGTGCTCAGCACTGGTTAGGCCACACCTTGACTCCTGTATCCAGTTCTGGGCCCCTCAGTTTAAGAAGGACATTGAGACACTTGAATGTGTCCAGAGAAGGGCAATGAGACTGGGGAGAGGCCTTGAGTACAGCCCTGTGAGGAGAGGCTGAGGGAGCTGGGGTTGCTTAGCCTGGAGAAGAGGAGGCTCAGGGGAGACCTTATTGCTGTCTACAACTCCCTGAAGGGAGGTTGTAGCCAGGTGGGGGTTGGTCTCTTCTCCCAGACAACCAGCACAAGAAGATACAGTCCTCAAGCTGTGCCAGGGGAAGTTTAGGCTGGAGGTGAGGAGAAAGTTCTTCACAGAGAGAGTTGTTAGCCATTGGAATGTGCTGCCCAGGGAGGTGGTGGAGTCTCCATCCCTGGAGGTGTTCAAAAAAGGATTGGACGTGACACTTGGAGCCATGGTTTAGTAGTCATGAGGTACTGGGTGACAGGTTGCACTTGATGATCTCTGAGGTCCAACCTTGGTGATTCTGTGATTCTATGATTTTCCAGAAGATAGCAGCTACTAAGAACAGCTCAGGGCATTGTGGCACACAGATATTTGCCTGGCTTTTTGATGCAAACAGTCATTGACCCTTAATGGTCTACTCAGAGAAAGGTTCTGCTCTGCTCTGGATTCCTCTGCAAGTGCTACAAGGGGGAACCTCTCCAAAAGAGACTCCAGTCTGAATCCCATGGCCTGGTGTTCAGCTGCTCCATGATGTTGAACATGTAAACTCTTTAAAATAGCAAAGTGAACACTGTGTGCTCTGTTGCCTTTCAAAGTACATTTTTAGTGGTGTCAGGGAGTGATAGGACTAGGAGGAACAGAGCAAAAATAGAAATGAGTAGATTCAGATTTGATGTCAGGAAGAAGTTTTTCCCCCATGAGGGTGGTGAGAGACTGGCACAGGTTGCCCCTGGGAGGTGGTGGAAGCCTCATCCCTGGAGATTTTTTGCAGCCAGGCTGGATGTGGCTGTGAGCAACCTGCTGTAGTGTGAGGTGTCCCTGCCCATGGCAGGGGGGTTGGAACTGGCCGATCCTTGAGGTCCCTTCCAACCCTGAAAATTCTATAATTCATTGATTCTTCTGCTGGAACAAAAATATGTTTTGGTGGACAGGACTAAAGCCTGAGATGTTCCATGTATCATCCCAGCATGCAGGACATGAAGGGCTTACTCTACCATGTAAAGCTTGAACTTCAAAGCTTGCCAGAATGCAGCCATAATTCAGCCTCACGTTCTCAGGCATCTCATTCTCTGTCCACATCCCAGGACACCAAGTACAGTCTGAAGCTGTGTTTGTGTCTCTGCTAGACCAACCTGAAATGCCACGGATTTGTTAAGCACATGTGAAGTCTCAGGGACTTGCCAGGTCCCACCTTGCTCCTAGAAACACTTGTAGACAGGAAATTAGGCACTTGAGACTCTTCACATGAGGGTCTGGTCACACATGTCAGAGCGGAGTTCAGTCTGCCCAGGGAGGTGGTAGATGGCCCGTCCCTGGAGACAGTGTCAGGTTTGATCAGACTCTGAGCAACCTGCACTACTGCAGGGGGGTGTGGACCAGATGATCTTTAAAGGTCCCTTCCAACCCAATGCATTCATAGAATCATAGAATCAATAAGGTTGGAAAAGACCTCAAAGATCATCAAGTCCAACCTGTCACCCAACACCTCGTGACTACTAAACCATGGCACCAAGTGCCACATCCAATCCCCTCTTGAACACCTCCAGGGATGGTGACTCCACCACCTCCCTGGGGTAGCACATTCCAATGGCCAATCTCTCTGTGAAGAACTTTCTCCTCACCCCCAGCCCTAAACTTCCCCTGGCACAGCTTGAGACTATGTCCTCTTGTTCTGGTGCTGGTTGCCTGGGAGAAGAGACCAACCCCCACCTGGCTACAACCTCCCTTCAGGTAGTTGTAGACAGCAAGAAGGTCTCCCCTGAGCCTCCTCTTCTCCAGGCTAAGCAACCCCAGCTCCCTCAGCCTCTCCTCACAGGGCTGTGCTCCAGACCCCTCCCCAGCCTCATTGCCCTTCTCTGGACACGTTCAAGAGTCTCAATGTTCTCCTTAAATTGAGGGGCCCCAAAACTGGTCACAGCACTCAAGGTGTGGCCTAACCAGTGCAGAGCACAGGGCAGAATGACTTCCCTGCTCCTGCTGGCCACACTGCTCCTGATGCAGGCCAGGAGCCTGCTCTGAGCCAGTTCTGCAGTGGATTGGACACAGAGCTCTCTGTGGTGAGCAGAGTCGTGAGGGTTATCTCAGATTTGCTCAGGAAAGGAAGCTCAAACCCCAAACATGGTTATCCCTTGGGCTAATCTAAGCACACTGCCACAAGATTCCTAAAATATTTCGGATGATAGCCTTATCTGATTTTTTCTCTGGGGGAACTTCACAGATTTGGATGTCAGCAAATATATAGTTTACTTAGCTTAATTACACATTAACATAACAAGCCTGTGTTCAGTGCTAGTGGAATCATACTGGAGCCTGAGAAATGCTGCCATTTCAGGCATGTTTAATGTGGCATCATAGAATCATCACAGAATTACAGAATTGTTTTAGTTGGAAAAGACCTCCAAGATCATCCAGTCCAGCCTTCAACCACCACTACCATGGCCAGTAAACCATGTTCCCAGATGTCATGCCCACATGTTTCTGGAACATCTCCAGGTTTGGGGACCCCACCACCTCCCTGGGAAGCCTGTTCCAATCCCTGACCACTCTTGCAGCAAAGAAATGGTTTCCTATTTTCCAGCCTAAACCTCCCCTGGCACAATTTCAAGTCCTTGCCTCTCCTTCTATCACCTGATCCTAGGGGAGAAGAATAGAAATAGAAATAGAAATAGAAATAGAAATAGAAATAGAAATAGAAATAGAAATAGAAATAGAAATAGAAATAGAAATAGATAGAAATAGAAATAGGATAGATAGAATAGAATAGAAAATAGAATAGAATAGAATAGAGTAGAGTAGAGTAGAGTAGAATAGAATAGAATAGAATAGAATAGAATAGAATAGAATAGAATAGAATAGAATAGACCAGGTTGGGAAAACACCTCAAAGATCATCAAGTCCAACCTATCACCCAGCACCTCATGACTACTAAACCATGGCACCAAGTGCCACCGTCCAATCATCCCTTGAACACCTCCAGGGATGGTGACTCCACCACCTCCCTGGGCAGCACGTCCCAATGGCTAACAACTCTCTCTGGGAAGAACTTTCTCCTCACCCCCAGCCTAAACTTCCCCTGGCACAGCTTGAGACTGTGTCCTCTTGTTCTGGCACTGGTTGTCTGGGAGAAGAGACCAATCCCCTCCTGGCCACAACCTCCCTTCAGGGAGTTGTAGGGAGCAATAAGGTCTCCCCTGAGCTTCCTCTTCTCCAGGCTAAGCAACCCCAGCTCCCTCAGCCTCTCCTCACAGGGCTGTGCTCCAAACTCCTCCCCAGCCTCATTGCCCTTCTCTGGACACCTTCCATCATCTCAACATCTTTCCTAACCTGAGGGGCCAACCCCCACTTCACTCCAGCCTCCTTTCAGAGGGTTGTAGAGAGCAATGAGGTTTACCCTCAGCCTCCTTTTCTCCAGCTTAAACAACCCCAGCTCCCTCAGCCACTCCGTAACTGATAAACATTTTCTGGCTGTGGCTCACAGTGCCTTGCCTAGCCTGAGCACCCTCTGCTAAGCAGATCCTGGCTCTCATTTCTTCCCCCTCCCAGCCCTGTGACCCCCAGTTACTCTGTCACCTTGACATGCCTGCTAAATGGATGTAAATGACAAATGCTAATAAATCCCTCGGCAGCTGACATGGGTCCAAGAAAACAAGCAAACAGAAGATTAATGCAAGTTAACCAGGGCCTGTTTACAGTATAATTAAACTCTTGAAGCACAGCCCTCTCTCTCTGTTTTCAGGAAGGGATATTTGTAAATCACTGTTGCTACATGAGATCATTCAGCAGCTTCTCTTTTTTTTTTTTTGCTGCCTCCTGACTTCCAGCCTAATGTTCATAATGAGAGCCCGTCGAGTCGGACAATGTTCTTGGGATTGAAAGTGAGCAGATTAATATGCACATAAAAATAATCAGCACATCACCTCTCATCTCTCCCTGCTGGCCAGGTTTTACTTTGCATGACTGACTCATTACAGATAATTAATATTGGCACCATTACAGTTGGGCAAATTAAGCTACATGCCCGCCGAGCGAAATCGCAATGGCAGAATAACATCTGTGCAAGTGAGACAGGACCTGTAAAACCCCAGTGGCTTGCTTCTGCCTCCTACAGCCTGGCTCATCTGGGAAGGCTATTCTCCCTCCATCTCACTGAATTTTTGGGGAGGTTTAGCAGATCAGTGCTGTTGACCTCCCTCGTGATGGTCTTTGCCAAAGCTACCGCATTGACACACAAATGCATCCTGCCCCGGCAAGCAGCAAGCTGCCAGCAAGGGCTCCTCAGGGTGCCAGAGGCTGGGTGAAGCTTCACCACTCCTGGGAGATCCAGATGTTTTCTGCAGTGCTGTTCTTCTGCAAAACCCCCAGGTTATAGAAATTAGCATTCAGGTTTTGAGCAATTAATTGTTTATTAATAGCAATTTCTCTTCTCCCTTCCCTTCCCTTCCCTTCCCTTCCCCTTCCCTTCCCTTCCCTTCCCTTCCCTTCCCTTCCCTTCCCTTCCCTTCCCTTCCCTTCCCTTCCCCTTCCCTTCCCTTCCCTTCCCTTCCCTTCCCTTCCCTCTCCTTCCCTTCCCTTCCCTTCCCTTCCCTTCCCTTCCCTTCCCTTCCCTTCCCTTCCCTTCCCTTCCCTTCCCTTCCCTTCCCTTCCCTATTCTACTCTGCTTCCCTTCCCTTCTATTCTCTACTCTCCCTTCCCTTCTATTCTCTACTCTCCCTTCCCTTCTATTCTCTACTCTCCCTTCCCTTCTATTCCCTTCCCTTCTCTGTTCTACTCTGCTCTATTCTACTCTGCTTTATTCTACTCTGCTCAGTACTTAAAAGGGCCTATTAGAAAGCTGGGGACAGGCTTTCTATCAGGGCCTGTTGTGACAGGAGAAGGGGTGATGGTTTGAACTAAAAGAGGGAGAATTAAACTAGGGAGAGGGAAAACATTTTTTACCTTGAGGATGCTGAGCCCCTGGCACAGATCGCCCAGGGAGGTGGTAGATGCCCCATCCTTGGAACCATTCCAGGTCAGGTTGTTTAGGATTCTGAGCAACTTGGCCTAGGTGTAGATGTCCCTGCTGACTGCAGGAGGGTTGGACTAGATGACCTTTAAAGTTTCCTTCCCACTCAAAACATGATGTGATTCTGTGATTTCATGATGCTTTGATTCTATGATAATTCTGTGACTCAGATTGTCTTCTTTCCCCCTCTGTTTTTCAGGGACAGCTGCAAGAACGTTTAGTGGCCATATAAGAAATAGGCAGAAATTTGATTCTGAGCAACAGCCTTTACAATAACCTGAGCCTCAATTTACACTGTGGTGTTACTGACCTCACCTTATGAACTGAGAGGATGATCTAGTGTGTTAGCTGTTCACAGAAACCTCTGCTGTGTAGCATCATGCAGTTTGTGGTGAGCATCTTCATAAACTACAGCTCCTCACCATCTACATGCTGACCATCACAGGTCCCCTTCCTGCAGCTGCAGGGCATGATTCAGATGATGTGTCACCCTTACCACCTCTCATGGGTTTCACTTACACAGAATCACAGGGTTGTCAGGGTTGGAAGGGACCCTGGCTTGGACAGCAGCACTTTGTCCTTGGTTAGGAAGTGGCTGGAGGCTGAGCTCAGAGAGTGGTGGTGAACGGTGCCACATCCAGCTGGCAGCCAGGCACTAGTGGTGTCCCCCAGGGATCAGTGGTGGGGCCCATCATGTTCAATATATTTACTGATGATCTGGATGAGGAGATTGAGTCCATCATCAGTAATTTTGCAGCTGACACCAAGCTGGGGGCAGGACTTGATCAGTTAGAGGGTAGATGGGTTCTCCGGAGAGAACTTGACAGGCCAGACAGATGGGCAGAGTCCAACAGGATGGCATTCAACAAGTCCAAGTGCCAGGTGATGCACTTTGGCCACAACAACTCCAGGCAGTGCTACAGGCTGGGGTCAGAGTGGCTGAGAGCAGCCAGGCAGAAAGGGACCTGGGGGTACTGGTTGACAGCAGCTGAACATGAGCCAGCAGTGTGCCCAGGTGGCCAAGAAGGCCAATGGCATCCTGGCCTGCATCAGGAACAGTGTGGCCAGCAGGAGCAGGGAAGTCATTGTGTCCCTGTACTCATCACTGGTTAGGCCACACCTTGAGTCCTGTGTCCAGTTCTGCGTCTCTCAGTTTAGGAAAGATGTTGAGTTGCTGGAAGATGTCCAGAGAAGGGCAACAAAGTTGGGGAGGGGTCTGGAGCACAGCCCTGAGAGGAGAAGCTGAAGGAGCTGGGGTTGCTTAGCCTGGAGAAGAGGAGACTCAGAGGATACCTTCTTGCTCTCTACAACTCCCTGAAGGGAGGTTATTACCAGGTGGGGGTTGGTCTCTTCTCCCAGGCAATCAGCACCAGAACAAGAGGACACAGTCTCAAGCTGTGCCAGGGGAAGTTTAGGCTGGAGGTGAGGAGAAAGTTCTTCCCAGAGAGAGTTGTTGGCCATTGGAATATGCTGCCCAGAGAGGTGGTGGAGTCACCATCCCTGGAGGTGCTCAAGAGGGGATTGGATATGGCATTTGGTGCCATGGTTTAGTAGTCATGAGGTCTTGGGTGACAGGTTGGACTTGATGATCTCTGAGGTCTTTTCCAACCTTATTGGTTCTATGATTCTATGACCTCAAGGATCATTCAGTTCCAACGCTTCCTGCCACAGGCAGAGACACCTCACACTAGATCAGGTTGCTCAGAGCCACATCCAGCCTGGCCTTAAAAACATACCCATAAGGATCCCTACAAAGATGATAGTTTGACTTACAATCCAACAATGTAAGGCAGCACACTAAAGGAAGAAGCTTCCTCTCATTTTTTATTCTCCATCTCTTGGAATGGTGCAGGATCAAATGTGTTTTGCAGCTCTTTTGTGTTTTCCAGACTGTTAACTGTCCCCATTTGTATTTTCTGAGTGCATCTTGTAACTTCTTTACAAAAAAACCCTCCACTATAAATTCTTTTATATGCCCAAAGACATTTCTTTTTCCTTGCAGAAAGCAGCCTAAATTGGGCGGGGGGGGGGCGCGGGGGGGTGAGGGAAGGGGGGATGAGAAAGAGAGAGAGAGAGGTCAGGTCTGAGAGAAATACTCTGATTGTTCTCTTTTTGTTCTCCCACAAAGCCAGGAGTTGATCTCATCTCCTCCTTCCCCCCTTCTCTTTGCCTGTATCAATGCAGCCACAGGTTTAAATTCTCCTGGCTTTCTTTGTGGTGCCCTCTGCCCTTTCCTGAGTGTCTCTATCCAGACTGTGGCCTAAGGGGTTCCAAGATTTCTTCATGCTTTCAGAGGGTTTTTTTTTAACTTCTCTGGTTCTTAAAGCCCTCCTTGCCAGCACAGAAACCTAGACTGTCACCTTTTATTTTTCCCCCCTTGGCTTCACCTTCTTCACCACCACTTCACTTTTGCCATTGAAATGTGCTGCCCAGGGAGGTGGTGGAGTCACCCTGCCTGGAGGTGTTCAAGAGGGGACTGGACGTGGCACTTGGTGCCATGGTTTAGTCATGAGGTGTTGGGTGACAGGTTGGACTCTGATCTCTGAGGTCTTTTCCAACCTTATTGATTCTGTGATTCTATGATTCATTCTCAGCAGGCTTCTGCTATCAGCACTTAAAATGCCCCCCAGGGCCAGTTATGGGGTAAAGCATAAAACCCTCAAGGGAAACCGTGCTTCACTTTCTTGTTTGCTCTGACTCTAACACTGTGAAGCATTTCAGTGTGACCCATGTCTGGAAGGAGTCTTAGGACTTTTTAGGGTGTCAGGTAATGATAGGACTACGGGAAATGGGACAAAAATTAGACATGGGTGGATCCAGATGGGATGTGAGTAAGAGGCTCTTCCTCATGAGGGTGGTGAGATGCTGGCACAGATTGCCCAGGGAGGTGGTGGAAGCCTCATCCCTGGAGGCTTTTGCAGCCAGGCTGGATGTGGCTGTGAGCAACCTGCTGTAGTGTGAGGTGTCCCTGACCATGGCAGGAGGGTTGGAACTGGCTGATCCTTGAGGTTCCTTCTAACCCTGACAATTCTGTGATTCCATGATTCTAACAAAAGTGTTTTGCTGCAGTACCTCAGTCAGCTGGTCACAGAATCACAGACTCACAGAATGCCAGGTTGGAAGGGACCCCCTGAATCATCTGGTCCAACCTTTCTAGGTGACAGTGTAGCTGGAATGAGCTGTCAAGCAGAGTCTTAAAACTGTCCAACATAGGGGAATCCACCACTTCCCTTGGGAGCTGATTCCAAGGTCTAACTGAGTTCTGTCAATGTCATCGTGGTGTGGCTGGTGTCGGGTGATGCAAATAAATTCCAAACTACCAAACAGTAATCACAGCTCAGGTACCATTAGCAGCTGATTCATCTAGCCTTACCTCATTAACCACTCTGATTAGAATGAGATGTGAGAAGACTTCCTTGGTACTGATGCATTGATCTCCATAGAACCATAGAATCAATAAAGTTGGAAAAGACCTCAAAGATCATCAAGTCCAACCTGTCACCCAGCACCTCATGACTACTAAACCATGGCACCAAGTGCCACATCCAATCCCCTCTTGAACACCTCCAGGGATGGTGACTCCACCACCTCCCTGGGCAGCACATTCCAATGCCTAACAACTCTTTCTGGGAAGAATTTTCTCCTCACCTCCATCTTAAACCTCCCCTGGCACAGCTTGAGACTGTGTCCTCTTGTTCTTGTGCTGGTTGCCTGGGAGAAGAGACCAACCCCCTCCTGGCTACAACCTCCCTTCAGGTAGACATCTAAATATAGTCCTCATTTGGGTGACCGGTTGGACTTGATGGTCTCTGAGGCCTTTTCCAACCTTGTTGATTCTATGATTCTGTGTCTTCAAGGCACTCTGGTTTTGATCAAGAGGGACAACAAAAAAAGTGTACACAAACAGGACAGGAAAGAACACATTTCAAATATCTTTTTAATTGTTTGTGGATCAAAAAAAAATATTTCAGGCAACTCAGGCTTTTATGAGGAGAGGCTGAGAGCCCTGGGGCTGCTCAGTCTGGAGAGGAGAAGGCTGAGAGGGGATTTGATAAATGTTTATGGATATCTGCGGGCTGGGGGTCAAGAGGCAGGGCACAGGCTCTGCTCACTTGCACCCTGGGACAGGACAAGGGGCAATGGATGTAAACTCCAGCACAGGAGGTTCCACCTCAACATGCAGAGGAACTTCTTCACTGGGAGGTTCACAGAGCACTGGAACAGTCTCCCCAGAGAGGTTGTGGAGTCTCCTTCTCTGGAGACTTTCAAGCCCCATCTGGATGTGTTCCTGTGTGACCTGTGCTGGATTCTGTGGTCCTGCTCTGGCAGGGGAGTTGGATTTGGGGTCTTCAGAGGCCCCTTCCAACCCCTAACATCCTCTGATCCTGTGAGGTTGCTTCCTCCCTTTCAAACTCCACAAGTTTTCCTCATTAATGCCTAGCATTCTTCTTTTGCTCTGCTAGACAGCTGATGTACATGGTGTGTGCATCTGGGGTAAGCTGGTTTATCTGAGAGTTTTAGAGGGAATCAAAGGCAAAGTGTCTTCTGCTGCTTCATTTTCCAAGAACATTGGCTCTGCCAAATAATTAATGCTTTAAATTCTTCCAAATGGGAAATCAAGGTTCCTGGCCCTTCACTAGGCTTGTTGTTCCTAACCAGAGGGTATGAAAAACAAGAGTCTGCTTTGGTTTGGGTTGGGTTGGGTTTTGAGGCTGTCAGCCCATGTGGCACCTTTAATTTACAGCATTTGTAAACACAAATGGAATGAATGCCAGGTAAGGGTTCCAAAGGGCCTGGGAGTCGGATGTGCTCTCAAAGGGCTGCTGCCCAAGGTTCACAGACTACAGCTGTTTAAGGGACAAACCTGGCACACTCTCTTGAAAAGCTTTCATCACTGAAGTGGTGGTGTTGAACTCAGCACTTTAACATGTCTGGGTAAGCACTGGCAGGATTCACCACTCCCTAAAGTTCTCCACTTTTACAGAGCTGTCTGGAACAAGCTCTAACTATAGCTGAGGGGTTTACAATGTCCATGCCAATCAAAACAGGAGATAGCTTGGGACCTTAGCACCCTGTTATCTCTTTGTTTGCATGAACTGCAATCCACACAAACCAGGAATTAACTCTTTCCCCCTCCCATCCTTTTTCTTTCTGTGCTTCATTTATTTTACACTTGGGGCTCATTCTTTCCAGCATCTTCAGCTTGTACCGGTTGAATTTGGTCTTTGGAGGCTATCACAGGATTGAAACTCCCTTCAGTTTCATCCCTTCAGTCACAGAATCATAGAATGAGAGAACTGTTAGGGTTGGAAGAGAGCTCAAGGAACACTGAAACACCATAAATACAAGTGACAGAAGCCACACTGTGTCCTTGGAGGTGTTCCAGAGTCAACTGGGCATGGCCCTCAGCAACCTCATCCAGTGAAATCTTTTTTTGAGCAGAGTGCTGGACTAATTGACCCCTTCCAACCTAAACTTTGACGCTATGGGTTTGTGCATGGTGATGTTGGATTGATGGTTGGGCTTGACGATCTTTGAGGTCTTTTCCAACCTTCAATGATTCTAGGAAATTCCAGCTGAACTACATTTCCCATGAAGGCCAATAACACTGTACTGGCCAGAGATCTTTGTTCCAAGGAGAGTGACTCTAAGAACCTTTAAATCGTAGTCATGGGAGTGTGGCACAGAGGCTAACTTTGAAATCCCTCTTCACCTTCACAGAATCACCAAGGTTGGAAGAGACCTCAAAGATCAGCAAGTCCAACCTGTCACCCAACACCTCATGACTAAACCATGGCACCAAGTGCCACATCCAATCCCCTCTTCCTAAACACCTCCAGGGACAGTGACTCCACCACCTCCCTGGGCAGCACATTCCAATGGCTAACAATTCTCTCAGTGAAGAACTTTCTCCTCATCTCCAGCCTAGACTTCCCCTGGCACAGCTTGAGACTGTGTCCTCTTGTTCTGGTACTGGTTGCCTGGGAGAAGAGACCAACACCCTTCTGGCTACAACCTCCCTATAGGTAGATGTAGACAGCAATAAGGTCTCCCCTGATCCTCCTCTTCTCCAGCCTCTCCTTGTGGGGCTTGTGCTCCCCAGCCTCGTTGCCCTTCTCTGGACATGTTCAAGTGTCTCAATGTCCTTCTTAAACCCAGGGGACCTTGAAGCTATTTGTAGCTACTTTCATAGAAGAGTGACAGTATCCAGAATCTGGAGGCCAGCTGACCAGCCAACATCACTGACCTCAACAGTCCTCTCCATTCTGAACTAATAGCAGAGATCATCACAAGCCACAAACTATCTGCAGACTAAAGCCAGCAGGATTTCTGTGCCAAAATCATTAGATCATTTTCATTGGAAAAAGATCTTTGAAGATCTGGGAAGAGGATCTTTGAAGAATCTTTGAAGAACCTGGGAAAAGTTTGCCCAGGGAGGTGATAGAAGCCTCATCCCTGGAGGTTTTGAAGGCCAGGCTGGATGTGGCTGTGAGCAACCTGCTGTAGTGTGAGGTGTTCCTGGCCATGGCAGGGGGGTTGGAACTGGATGATCCTTGAGGTCCCTTTCAATCCTAACAGTTCTGTGAGTCTATGATCACTGAATTCAGCTGTTAACCCAGCACTGCCAAGTCCACCACTAAATCATGACCCTCAGTACCACATCCACTTTTAAATACCCCAGGGATGGGGACTCCACCACTGGGCCCTGGGCAGCTTTTTCCAGGTCTTGACATCTCTTTGGGGGAAGAAATTGTTCCTAATGTCCAACTAAAACCTCCCCTGGGGCCATCTGAGTCCATTTCCTCGTGTCCTATCACTTGTTACAAGGGAGACCAGACTTGAGTCCCACCTCATTCCAATCTCCATTCAGGGAGTTGCAGAGAGTGAGAAGGTCTCCCTTCAGCCTTCTTTTCTTCAGGCTAAACAATCCTAGGCCCCTCAGCTGCTCCTCACAAGACTTGTTCTCCAGATCCTTCACCAGATATTTTGCTCTGGATGTGTTCCAGCACTTTGTATCATCTGCAGACTTGCTGTGGATACACAATCACTCGTAGTCAGGACCAGGTCATTAGATGACCTTCTCAGTGTCTCTCTTGGTTCCTGTTCCAGTTAGTAACCCAATTAAAGTGTAAAGACATAAAAAGAATATCCTAAATCCTGAAAAATCATTGAATGAGGAAAAATTATACTGCTTTTTTGATGGATTTACAGCAACACCATTCCACACACTTCTAGAGTGTGTGTTCAAAGCTGGGGAAGGGTTTGCAGCACAAGCCCTATGAGGAGAGGCTGAGGGAGCTGGGGTTGCTTAGCCTGGAGAAGAGGAGGCTCAGGTGAGACCTCATTGCTCTCTACAACTACCTGAAGGGAGGTTGTAGCCAGGTGGGGGTTGGTCTTTTCTCCCAGGTGGCAGAACCAGAACAAGAGGACACAGTCTCAAGCTGTGCCAGGAGAAGTTTAGGCTGGATGTTAGGAAGACATTCTTCCCAGAAAGAGAGATTGGCCATTGGAATGTGCTGCCCAGGGAGGTGGTGGAGTCACCATCACTGGAGGTGTTTAGGAGGAGACTTGATGGGGCACTAGGTGCCATGGTTTAGGTCATCAGATAGTGTTGGGTGATAGGTTGGACTTGATGATCTCGAAGGCCTTCTCCAACCTGGTTGATTTCTTTTCTATTCTATTCTATTCTACTCTATTCTATTCCATTCTATTCTACTCTATTCTATTCTATTCTATTCTATTCTATTCTATTCTATTCTATTCTATTCTGTTCTGTTCTGTTCTACTCTATTCTGTTCTGTTCTACTATATTCTGTTCTGTTCTATTCTACTCTATTCTGTTCTGTTCTATTCTACTCTATTCTGTTCATATTTGATTGGTTGACATGAGAAAGAGTTGCTATGAACTTCACTGACTTCTGCTTGCAGTCTGATGCATTCCCATCTCTGCAGGGCAGTTTCCTTGTTCTCAGCAGTCTGATTTCCTGACAGATGTTCCTTGTATCCCTGCCATTGCCCCTGTTCTCCTCCACTGGCTGCTTCCACCCCTCCACTCTTCTGCATCACACGGCTGATTATTCCTTCTGAGGGCTAGCTTTGTACATTTGGCCATATTAAATGGGAATCATTTTTCTTATCCCAGATCTTTTTCCTTTTTTCTCTCCTATTTTTTTTTCCCCCCAATCTGTCAAGACTATTTTGGATTTCAGCCTTGTCCTCCTGCTGGCTTGTGAATGCCATCAGTCTGTAGGATCTCCAAGTCATTAATAATAAACATTGACTCATGCTTGTCCTAGGGCAGGCTTAAGCTTTTGTTTCTTAATCCATGGTTCTGGTCTGATACTTCTCAGAGAATATTTATTAATGCTGTGCTGTTTTCTCAGCCAGATGCCAGGACAATAAATAGCAGCATTATCTAATCCCTCTTTCCCAAAATTGCTTAGGAGCCTATCTAGCAAAATAATGTCCAGACCTTAAGGCACAATGTTTGACATCTCTGGTTGCTTCCCTGTCCTGGAGGCCTGTGGAGGTTTTAGGCTCTGCCTTTAAAATTTGGTTACAGGAAAAAAATAGACATAAATCACTGCTGGGTGTAAAAAGGAACACAGAAGATTATTCTAAGCAAATTCACTGGGTAAATGTCTGGAATAAGAGGAGCTGTACCATAACAATTCTTCCCTTTTTCTCTCTTCTTACAGAATCACCAAGGTTGGAAGAGACCTCAAAGATCATCAAGTCCAACCTGTCACCACAGACCTCATGGCACCAAGTGCCACATCAAATCCTCTCTTGAACACCTCCAGGGATGGGGACTCCACCACCTCCCTGGGCAGCACATTCCAATGGCAAATAATTCCCTCTGGGAAGAACTTTCTCCTGGAGTCCTGTCTGCAGTTCTGGGCCCCTAAGGTTCGGAGAGATATTGAGATGCTGAAAGGTGTCCAGAGAATGGCAACAAAACTGGGGAGTGGTTTGGAGCACAGCCCTGTGAGGAGAGGCTGAGGGAGCTGGGGTTGCTTAGCCTGGAGAAGAGGAGGCTCAGGGGAGACCTTAATGCTCTCTAAAGCTACCTGAAGGGAGGTTGTAGCCAGGTGGGGGTTGGTCTCTTCTCCCAGGCAACCGACACCAGAACAAGTCTCAAGCTGCGCCAGGGGAGGTTTAGGCTGAATGTTAGGAAGAAATTCTTCCCAGCAAGAGAGATTGCCCATTGGAATGTGCTGTCCAGGGAGGTGGTGGGGTCACTATCACTGGAGGTGTTTAGAAGGGGACTTATAGGGTGCTTGGTGCCATGGTTTAGTTGATCAGATGGTGTTGGATGATAGGTTGGACTTGATGATCTCAAAGGCCTTTTCCAACCTGGTTGATTCTATTCTATTCTATTCTATTCTATTCTATTCTATTCTATTCTATTCTATTCCATTCCATTCCATTCCATTCCATTCCATTCCATTCCATTCCATTCCACATGATTTGTTTCCCCTGTGTGTTTGTGCTTGTCTTATAAACCTGCACTTCTATGATGTTTCTGGGTCCTGTTTCCTCTCTTTCTCTGAGGTCCCTAATGGTCTCTTTGGCCAAATAAGTTTCCTGCAACTTTCTGAAGAGATTTTTCATGCTCCATGTCTTCCTTTAACAGAGGTTTTTTTAAGGCACTGCTAGCTCTCCACAGTTTTTTTCCCCTTAAAATAGTTCTCTCCCGTGTCTTAACTACTTCCATTTGAGAGAAATGCTTTTTTTTCCCTAAAGGCCATTACCAATATCTTGCTTTCTTTTCCTGTGACCCATTCATGCTGTCCTCTACCTTCATGTTCTCAGTCCATTCCTATCTATTCTATTAAAAGTCACAACATTTCCTGTTCCTTTTGCCTGAGGTTTTTTTATAGTTGCCCATCAAATATTTATGTTTATTAATACCAGGAGGGCTTTGGGTTCTTTATATACCCTGCTGTACTCTTCTTCTCAGACAGGCCTGGGTCAAAGACTTTCCTTTCTCACATCCCCCAGGTGCTACCAACACGTAGCACTGTGACTAATTCTGTTCCTTTTAAGGAGACTGGTTCAAAGTTGTGAAGTGATTCATTCACTTGGAAGATGGTTTTAGCCCATGACAAAGATATAGCCTGTGTTCTTCTCCCCCTCTACTCTGCTCTGCCGAGGCCTCACCTGGAATACTGCATCCACTTCTGGGCTACCCAGGTCAAGAACTGTACTGTGTCCAGTTCTGGGCCCCTCAATTTAAGAAGGACATTGAGACTCTTGAAGAAGGGCAACAAGGCTGAGGAGAGGTCTGGAGCACAGCCCTGTGAGGAGAGGCTGAGGGAGCTGGGGTTGCTTAGCCTGGAGAAGAGGCGGCTCAGGGGAGACCTTCTTGCTCTCTACAACTACCTGAAGGGATGTTGTAGCTAGGTGGAGGTTGGTCTCTTCTCCCAGGCACCCAGCACCAGAACAAGAGGGCACAGTCTCAAGCTTTGCCAGGGGAGGTTTAGGCTGGAAGTGAGGCCAAAGTTCTTCCCAGAAAGAGTAATTGTGACAATGTGCTGCCCAGGGAGGTGGTGGAGTCACCATCCCTGGAGGTGTTCAAGAGGGGATTGGACATGGCACTTGAATCCATGGTTTAGTTATCATGAGTTGTTGGGTGATAGGTTGGACTTGATGATCTCTGAGGTCTTTTCCAACCTTATTGATTCTATGATTCTATGAAGAAGGACAAGGAACTACTGGAGACAGTCCAGCAGAGAGACACTAAGTTGGTGAGGGAACTGGAACATCTTCCTTAAAGAGGAAAGATTGACAGACCTGGGGCTGTTTAACCTGGAGAAGAGCAGCCTGAGAGGGGATCTCATTAAGCTTATAAATATCTAGGAGGCAAATGTCAAGAGGATGGAGCCAGCCTCTTCTCAGTCCTGTCCAGTGACAGGACAAATGGACACAAACTGGAACACAGGAGATTCCACATAAACATAAAGAAAAAAATCTTCCCTATGAGTGTAGCAGAGCACTGGAGCAGGCTCTTCAGAGAGGCCGTGGAGTCTGTCTCTGCAGGCATTCAAACCCACGTGGAAGTGCTCCTTGGTAATTTGCTTCAGGTGACCCTACTTTAGCAGAGATGTTGGACTCGGTGATCTTCAGAGGTCACTTCCAACTCCCAACATTCTGTGTCTAGCAAAGGAGTAGTGTGTCCAGTTCTGGGCTCCTCAGTTTAGGAAGGAGGTTGACTTGCTGGAACAAGTCCAGAGAAGGGCAAAAAAGTTGGTGAGGGGTTTGGAAAACAAGCCCTGTGAGGAGAGGCTGAGGGAGCTGGGGCTGCTCAGCCTGGAGAAAAGGAGACTCTGGGGTGACCTTATCACCCTCTACAGCTACCTGAAGGGAGGTTGTAGACAGGTGGATGTTGGTATCTTCTCCCAGGCAGCCAGTACCAAGACAAGAGGACACAGTCTCAGGCTGTGCCAGGGGAGGTTCAGGTTGGATATTAGAAAGAAGTTCTATACGGAAAGAGTGATTGCCCATTGGAATGTGCTGCCCAGGGAGGTGGTGGAGTCGCCGTCATTGGAGGTGTTCAGGAGGAGACTTGATGGGGTGCTTGGTGCCATGGGTTAGCTGTTTGGGTGGGTTGGATTGGTTGATGGGTTGGACACGATGATCTTGAAGGTCTCTTCCAACCTGGTTTGGTTTATTCTAAATAAAGGTTTATTCTAAATGTTGCAAGACAAGAGACTTTTCCATTAGCATATCCATTCCCACATCTCTCATAAACACTAAGCCCAAATCAAACACAAAGCCAGCTGGTGCACCCAGCAGGAAAAGCTGCTCTCCATAGCACTGGGCCATCACTGGAGTGTTTGCTGGGGTTATTTTTACCCTAGCTTTATAGGAAGCCCAAAGATTGTTCCAAATCCAGCATCCAGCCTGACAGTGGCTCTTGGATGCAGAGTTTTACACAGACTGTGGCCAAGCTCTACACAGAAGAGGGTTTTTTTCCCCCAGTGTCTTGGCTGGGTTGTATATGGTCTTTATGGTTTATTTGTCTGCTTAATTAGTGCTTGAATCTCTTTGCTTTGTACTTCCTCTAGGAGCCAGTTCTAAGGAATTTTAATATCCTCTAGGAAGTGTCTCTTAATGCTTCAACTGGAAGCTTTCTCACACTTAGCTTATTTTAATTTAGGACTCTTTGTTCAGCTGACAGTGGAACAATAAAAGCAAAATTGGTTGGAGCCTGCTATTTGGATGGGCTTGAAAGGTGAACATTACTGATGGCTTGGTGTGGTGGGTTAATGCCCAGTCTGAAACCAGGGGGAAGAGCTTGCAAGTGGTTTGCCCTCCCTGCAGGGCGTTTTCCCCCTGGGAAACTGAGTCTGTCCCACTCCCCCCTCCCTGCCCAGATAGGGTATAAAAGGGAGGGCATTTCAGCCATTAGCTCCTTTTTGGCTCCTGCCTCTCGTGGACAAGAGTTACTGCAGTTGCCTTCCTGCTCCTCTGCCACGTGGTCAGGTCTGATCCTTCTCCCTGCTGCCTCTGTGCCTCTTCAGAGAGAGACTGGTTTTGTATTCTTGGGTTTTTTTCCTCCTCCCATCCATCCTTGCTTCTTGCCCTTGTGATCCTTACCTGTTATTGTTACATATACATTGTTTAAAGAAAACTCTTTACCTCTCTACTTCCAGGCTGACTCCAAATTATTGCTTGGTGGATTTGCTCCTTCCCTTTCCTTTTTTTTTTCCTCTCTGTTGGGAGGGAGGAGGGGGAAGCAGGGGAGAGATTCTCAGCCTTGCCCCCATCTGACCTCAACTCCCAGTTAAGGCTCAAACCACTGCACTTGGGTTAGCTCCTTAGAGCCTTCTCCTGTCATGCAAGCTCCTCTGTGTGGTGTTCATCACCACTGTGTCTGAGCATGACTTGGTACTGTGATAAGCTTTACAGACATTATTTCCATGGCCATCACTGCTCATGTCTTTCCCCTTCCACTGCATTCATGAAGTCTCCCTGGTTGGTGAGCTTTCATTATTTATATACATTATATATTTTATTATTACCATTTTTATAGCATTCTATTTATTATTAATATATTTTTCCATTGTCATTATTAAAATAAATATTGAAAACAGAGGTATTTATATCTGAATGTATAAAGAGAATGCAGAATTATACAGTTATTGTATATAGTATTATATATAGATATAATTATAGTTATCATTATTATAAACATTATATATCATATATTTTATTTTATATATTTAATTATAATTATTTATACATTTATATCATTATTAATTTATTCTTCTTTATTATATAATGTGTATTTATTACTTTTATGTTATCTATCTTATTTATATATTATCTATTCTAGGTAAAAATATTAAATTATATATATATATATAAATAATAAAGATCTCTCATATATATATAAATACATATAAAAGAGACAAACACATTTCTAAATACATTATTAAATGTCTCTTGGTCTCTTCTGCCAAGCAACCAGCACCAGAACAAGAGGACACAGTCTCAAGCTCGGAGAAGAGAAGGCTCCCAGGTGACCTAATTGTGGCCTTCCAGGATCTGAAGGGGGCTACAGGAAGGCTGGGGAGGGACTGCTCAGGATCTCAGGGAGTGATAGGACTAGGGGGAATGGAATGAAGCTGGAGCTGGGGAGATTCAAGCTGGAGGTGAGGAGGAAGTTCTTCCCCATGAGAGTGATGAAGCCCTGGAATGGGTTGTCCAGGGTGGTGTCTGAGGCCCCATCCCTGGAGGTGTTTAAGCCCAGGCTGGATGAGGCTCTGGCCAGGCTGATCTAGTGTGGGGTGTCCCTGCCCATAGCAGGTGGGTTGGAAGATGATCCTTGTGATCCCTTCCAACCCTGACTATGATACTATGAAGCTGTGCCAGGGGAAGTTTAGGCTGGAGGTGAGGAGAAAGTTCTTCACAGAGAGAGTTATTAGCCATTGGAATGGGCTGCCCAGGGAGGTGGTGGAGTCACCATCCCTGGAGGTGTTCAAGAGGGGATTGGATGTGGCACTTGGTGCCATGGTTTAGTAAGTATTTTAATTCCTGTCCTTTTATCCTAACTTCACTGTTTTCCATCACAATGATGTGGATTTTGCAGATATTCATAGAGCTGGCCATGATTTTATGCTGAGTGTCAGTGTAGAGCCAATAAAAATGCCCACAAGGTTGTCTGGGTGGCTGCCAGACTCCTGAACAGGACATTTTCTCACACCAAGAGATAGAATTGTCCACTGCTATGAGGGAGAAAAGCAAAGTCCCCTGCTTGAGTGGCTGGGAGGTGCCTGCAAAGAGAGGTCTCAGGGGCAGGCACAGATGAGAGGGGATGAGACATCACAGAAATATAGAGTCATAGAATCACTTTGGTTGGAAAAGACCTTAAAGATCATCAAGTCCAACCATTATCTAACTCTACCAAGTCTGCTGCTAAACCATGGTTTAAAAACCCCAAGCTATTGGAGATGCTGGAGTCACCATCCCTGGAGCTGCTCAAGAGGGGATTGGACGTGGCACTTGGTGCCATGGTCTAGTCATGAGGTGTTGGGTGACAGGTTGGACTTGATGATCTTTGAGGTCTTTTCCAACCTTGTTGATTCTGTGAGTCAGTGGAATATGTTTCCTGTATTAGACATACAGGAGAAGCTAATTTTATTAATGATCAGGGAAAACTTCTTTCCTGTGCAGGTGCTGGAGCCCTGGAGCAGGCTGCCCAGAGAGGTTGTGGAGTCTATCTTCACCCAGGAGATGCCAACCCCACCTGGCCCTTGTGATCCTGAGCAATCTGCTGTGGGTGCCCCTGCTTTAGCAGGGAGGTTGGATTGGAAGATGTCCAGAGGCCCCTTCCAACTCTCCCATGCTGGGATTCCAGGAATCTATGAGTTGTGTGGTTGTGTGATTCCGTCTGTGATGATTTGCCAGGAGTTGGAGGCAAGCATTCAATGGAAATGTACAATACTAATCAGCAAATTGAGGGCTGGTCAGCTTGTTCAGTCATTTGGATGAGTGTCCCAGAAACCTGAATGAGGCTCACACCCTGCACAGCTCTTGCCTGGCATGCCTGGCTTTGGCTGCCCAGCTCAGTGAAATGACCACCGCTGTGATTTGCTACTGGGGAGCTGACCTAGTTCCTGAAAACAAGCTCCAATTAAGCAAATATCTCAGCTCTTTGGTGTGGTTTTTTTGTCTTAACAGGAACATGTGGCTTTGAGTACATTGTTTTGAAGGCTACAGCATGGCTTTGGGAAAGTCAGCACTGCAAAGAATGCACTCAAGCTGTCCAGCAGATACTTAGGAATTAAGTCTATCATATGAGAAGGAAACAACACATTTTCTCCTCTTTGCCAACCACATGGGGACTCATCTCTCTTCCATTTCGTGTCCTGAGATGATGACCATGATAAGAACTGACTTAAATCCCACAGACCTTGCTTGTGCTTGCAAATTGGCTTAAGCTCATCTCCTAATCAGGTACTTGAAGCATTTGTGTTTCTTGGCTGAACTCCAGACTGAGTTCATCTCTTATGACATTGTTCCAGTTCATTAACCAGTCTGGTGATGCTGAACCAGTCAGCATGGGAAATTATCACACTTACAGCCAGAAAAGGGAGGATGACCAAGGCAGGTTTCAGAGAAGAGCTTTACACCCTTTGCCTTAGTTGTGTGTCTGCTCTTGAAGGCTGCTTCCCAGCAGTGCTCCAAATCCTCCCCATCTCCATCACTTGGCATATAGAGCTGAGCACCCACTGAGTCTGTCAGTATGATGGCAAATCCACCTCTCCTTCTGTCCCTGCTGGCTCCCACAGACTCACAGCACTAAGCTGGTACAGTCTGGGGGAAGGAGACAAACCTTAACCCTACAACATGAGCCCATTGCTCTTGCCCTGGACTACTCTTTGAGGTAGATCGGGGCATGGATGGGGTACTGCAGGTTAGTGAGGCACATCAGCCTCACAGGCTGCTGAGAGTAACAACACAGAACCATAGCATTGTTAAGGTTGGAAGTGACCTCAAGGATCAGCCAGTTCCAACCTCCCTGCCATGGGGAGGGGCACCCCACACTACAGCAGGTTGCTCACAGCCACATCCAGCCTGGCTGCAAAAACCTCCAGGGATGAGGCTTCCACCACCTCCCTGGGCAACCTGTGCCAGTGTCTCAATCCCCTCATGGGGAACAACTTCTTCCTAGCATCCAATCTGAATCTACCCATGGTAGGTGGTTCTCCAGTGTGACAGAGAAGTACTAAAGATGTGCCTTTAGTTGAGAAGGACTCTGCTGGTGATGTTCCTGCACCTGGCTTTAAAATTGTCAGCCTTGTGCAGGGTCAGGGAGAGTCAGAACATGGCATGAAAACGTGACACTTTCCTCCTGCATTCCCCTCTGTCTACCACTGCTTTCAGCTCAGAATTCCCACATCTGACAGGATTTTCTCCTTTAGTAACCAATTTCTTCAAATAGTTGTGCAAGCTCTTTCAGGAGCCTTGTGAGCTTCCTCTACCACAGCATGCTCTGGCAGCAAAGCCCGTTGCATTGCTTCAAAGAGGTGGGTTGCATACATTCTCATGCTGAACCCACAGGGATGGGTGCTAACAACTCTCCTCAACAAATTACTTTGCTAGCATTTAACAAGCTTTTGGCATCCAGAGCATTCATTCAGGTTGTCAAGCCCTGGAAGAGGCTGCCTAGGGCGGTGGGAGAGTTCTCCTCCTTTGGAGGGGTTTCAAACCCCTGAGGATGTGGTGCTGAGGGACAATGGTTCAGTGGTGACCTGGCAGTGATGGGTTAATGGTTGGATTTGGTTGTTCTCAAAGGTCTTTTCTAACTTACCCAAACCATGCTATGATTCTGATTCTCTGATTCTGTGATTCTCTGATTCTGTGATTCTATGATTCTGTGACTCTGTGGTTCTGTGACTCTGTGGTTCTGTGATTCTGTGACTGTGATTCTGTGGTTCTGTGGCTCTGTGACTGTGATTCTGTGACTGTGGCTCTGTGGCTCTGTGACTTTGTGACTCTGTGGCTCTGTGATTCTGTGACTGTGACTCTGTGGTTCTGTGACTCTGTGGTTCTGTGATTCTGTGACTGTGATTCTGTGATTCTGTGACTGTGGTTCTGTGACTCTGTGGTTCTGTGATTCTGTGACTGTGATTCTGTGATTCTGTGACTCTGTGATTCTGTGACTCTGTGGTTCTGTGACTCTGTGGCTCTGTGACTGTGGTTCTGTGGCTCTGTGACTGTGATTCTGTGACTCTGTGGTTCTGTGGCTCTGTGGCTCTGTGACTCTGTGGTTCTGTGACTCTGTGACTGTGATTCTGTGACTCTGTGGTTCTGTGACTCTGTGGCTCTGTGACTGTGGTTCTGTGGCTCTGTGACTGTGATTCTGTGACTCTGTGGCTCTGTGACTCTGTGACTCTGTGACTCTGTGACTGTGGTTCTGTGGCTCTGTGACTCTGATTCTGTGACTCTGTGGTTCTGTGGCTCTGTGGCTCTGTGACTCTGTGGTTCTGTGATTCTGTGACTGTGATTCTGTGACTCTGATTCTGTGGCTCTGTGACTCTGTGACTCTGTGATTCTGTGACTGTGGCTCTGTGACTCTGTGACTCTGTGGCTCTGTGACTCTGTGACTCTGTGACTCTGTGACTGTGGTTCTGTGACTCTGTGACTCTGCGGTTCTGTGACTCTGTGACTCTGTGACTCTGATTCTGTGGTTCTGTGGCTCTGTGACTCTGTGATTCTGTGGTTCTGTGGCTCTGTGACTCTGTGATTCTGTGGCTCTGTGGCTCTGTGGCTCTGTGACTCTGCGACTCTGCGGTTCTGTGACTCTGTGGCTCTGTGACTCTGGGATTCTGTGGCTCTGTGACTCTGGGATTCTGTGGCTCTGTGGCTCTGTGACTCTGTGATTCTGTGGCTCTGTGGCTCTGTGACTCTGTGATTCTGTGGCTCTGTGGCTCTGTGACTCTGGGATTCTGTGGCTCTGTGGCTCTGTGACTCTGTGATTCTGTGGCTCTGTGATTCTGTGGCTTTGTGACTGTGACTGTGATTCTGTGACTGTGATTCTGTGGTTCTGTGGCTCTGTGGTTCTGTGATTCTGTGACTGTGGCTCTGTGGCTCTGTGACTCTGTGGCTCTGTGACTCTGTGGTTCTGTGATTCTGTGACTGTGATTCTGTGACTCTGTGATTCTGTGACTCTGTGGTTCTGTGGCTCTGTGACTCTGTGGTTCTGTGGCACTGTGACTCTGTGGCTCTGTGACTCTGTGATTCTGTGACTGTGTTTCTGTGGTTCTGTGGTTCTGTGATTCTGTGACTGTGGCTCTGTGTCTCTGTGACTCTGTGGCTCTGTGACTCTGTGGTTCTGTGATTCTGTGTGATTCTGTGACTCTGTGATTCTGTGACTGTGGTTCTGTGGCTCTGTGACTCTGTGGCTCTGTGGCTCTGTGACTCTGTGACTCTGTGATTCTGTGACTCTGTGGTTCTGTGGCTCTGTGACTCTGTGACTCTGTGATTCTGTGACTGTGATTCTGTGGCTCTGTGACTCTGAGTCTGTGGCTCTGTGACTCTGCGGTTCTGTGACTCTGTGGCTCTGTGACTCTGTGATTCTGTGGCTCTGTGGCTCTGTGACTCTGATTCTGTGGCTCTGTGATTCTGTGGCTCTGTGGTTCTGTGATTCTGTGACTCTGTGGCTCTGTGACTCAGATTCTGTGATTCTGTGGTTCTGTGGTTCTATGATTCTGTAATTCTCTGGTTCTGTGATTCCATGCTTCTATGATTCCATGCTTCTGTGATTCTATGATTCAGTGATTCTATGATTCTGTGATTCTGTGCACATGCTCATGCTCTCTCCTGCCCCCACACTGCTGTACTAAGTTATTCCCATCACATGGAATTTTTTGGACTTAGGAGGCACCCCTGGATGGAGTTCTGGTCTTTGCCAGTGGCTGTTCTGTTCTTCACAAACAAATACAGCCTAAGGCAAGCGTTTGCTTCTCCAACTTTCTCCAGCAATTACGGCTGTAAACACAGGGGGGGAGACCCAAGCTCAAAGACCACCTCTCAGCTGTTGATCACTTCTGCCTTCATTTTTCATGCTTCATTTTCCCTCATCCTGGAAGGAAACTGGAGCAGCAGAAAGCATGAATCTCTGACCACAGTAACTTCCTGAATGCCAGAGGACTGCTGTCAAACCCAAGGATTCACTGACTGCTGAAACATCTGGATTGGATTACTGCACTTTCCTTTTCCCCTCCTGCACCATGGTGTGCAATCAGCCACCTCTCCACCCCAGGAGCTGGAAGCAGCTGCAGCCATCAAAACCATCCCAGGCCTCCCCCAGCTGCGACGTCACTTCTGCAGCAGACATCTTTGGGGGTCTCAGGGATGCTTCTTCATCCAAACACTTGCACAGCAAACAGTAAATCCTGTTTCCTTCCTGGAAGAGAGATGAGGAAATGTCTGCAATGGATTCCTAATGTTTTAAATGTGTCTTTACCAATCTGGCTCTGCCTCAGTTTCACTGAGTTAGGAACTGACTGGAGGACTCAGCCCAGAGAGTGGTGGTGAATGGTGCCACATCCAGCTGGCAGCCAGGCACTAGTGGTGTCCCCCAGGGATCAGTGCTGGGACCCATCCTGTTCAATATCTTTATTGATGATCTGGATGAGGGCATTGAGTCCATCATCAGTAAATTTGCTGATGACATCAAGCTGGGGGCAGAAGTTGATCTGTTAGAGGGTTGGAGAGCTCTGCAGAGGGACCTTGCCAGGCTGGACAGATGGGCAGAGTCCAAGGGCAGGAGATTTAATACATCCAAGTGCCAGGTTCTACACATTGGCCACAACAACCCCAGGCAGTGCTACAGGCTGGGGTCAGAGTGGCTGAGAGCAGTCAGGCAGAAAAGGACCTGGAGGGTGCTGGTTGACAGCAGCTGAACAGGAGCCAGCAGTGTGCCCAGGTGGCCAAGAGGGCCAATGGCATCCTGGCCTGTATCAGGAATAGTGTGGCCAGCAGGAGCAGGGAAGTCATTGTGCCCTGTACTCAGCACTGGTTAGGCCACACCTTGAGTGCTGTGTCCAGTTCTGGGCTCCTCAGTTTAGGAAAGATGTTGAGTTGCTGGAAGGTGTCCAGAGAAGAGCAATGAGGCTGGGGAGGGGTCTGGAGCACAGCCCTGTGAGGAGAGGCTGAGGGAGCTGGGGTTGCTTAGCCTGGAGAAGAGAAGGCTCAGGGGAGACCTTTTTGCTCTCTACAACTACCTGAAGGGAGGTTGTAGGCAGGTGGGGGTTGGTCTCTTCTCCCAGGCAACCAGCACCAGAACAAGAGGACACAGTCTCAGGCTGCACCAGGGGAGGTTTAGGCTGGATGTTAGGAAGAAATTCTTCAGAGAAAGAGAGATTGGCCATTGGAATGTGCTGCCCAGGAAGGTGGTGGAGTCACCATCCCTGGAGGTGTTTAACAGAAGACTTGATGGGGTGCTTGGTGCCACGGTTTAGTTGATTAGGTGGTGTTGGGTGATAGGTTGGACTTAGAATCAATAAGGTTGGAAAATACTTAATGACCTCAAAGGTCTTTTCCAATCTGTTCTATTCTATTCTATTCTATTCTATTCTATTCTATTCTATTCTATTCTATTCTATTCTATGCTGTTCTGTTCTGTTCTGTTCTTTTCCAGATTGCTGCCACTGCAGTCTGTGCCATTTTCTCCCACTGGTTGCCAAGCTGCTCACAACACACACTCTTCTGGATGTGTATTTTTCTCCTTTTCCTCTCTGTGTATTCTAGTCCCTCCTAAAAATACTGCTGGTGGCTTGAATAATGACTGATCTCCCTCGACCTGATTTAGCTTTCTAGCCAGCCTGACGCACAAGAATTATTCATTGTCTTCTCCAAAGTCATTTCCATGAGTCTTTGGGAGTCATGTCTGACTGATTCATTAGATTTCAGGATCGCTAACATCCAAGATGAGGAAGACCGAGCTGGATAGAACCTTCTGGGAGTTTGCTGCTGACTTGCATGTCAGCCCTGAGCTGCTCCGGGGAGGCAGCAGTGCATACAGACAACCCTGCAAAGCGTTCTGGAATATTTATTTGGACACCTGGCAAGTTGCTGGCATGCTGTGTGACAACCTTCTGCCAGTGTCCCCACCAAAAGGACCCTCTGATAGCCAAGGAAACACTCAGAAAGGAAGAAGGGATAAGCCACATGAGATAGCCCTAAGCAAAGGGTGCAAGGGTGGCTGTTTGCACAGTGGATGTTGCCAAGATGTCCTCGGAATGAAGTTCAACTCTCTCAGCCTTTGCAGCCCGCAGGCTTTTGGGGGGCAACTGAGCCCAGGTCACCAGGGACCATGGTGATCTGGGAAGCCTAACAGTGGAGACAGAAAATTTGGCTCCTTTCCTTGAAGGATCTTGGTTAATACCTTTGTTTCCTTGTCTTTAACTGAGGATAACATGTCAGAGCTTTCTGAAATGTGTTCCTCACCAGTCCTTCCAGCTGGGATGTGCAACTGGAATGACACAGGAAATGAGGTGAGCCCTTCACAAGTGGGAACAGGGACCTGACTGTACATTTGGGGGTTGGATCTCCCACTCTCCTTCCTGCAAGATCAGGACATCAGATATATACTGCAATTACCAGGTGGCAGCTCAGAATGTTCCAGCTTCAGAAGTAGCACAGCAAAAAGTTCACCCTAGAGCATTGTCTAAAGCACCTTGGAGTGGCACAGAAGAGATGATCACCTCCTCTTCTCTACAGCATCCAGGTGTCACAGTTACTGGTAAGGTTGCTGAACTCCCATGGGGCTTGGGAACCACATGGAAGGTTTCCAAACCCCATGGAAATTCAGCTGGAGAGAAAGGGCTCATACTGAGGGGCAAAGTCACCAGTGAAGCAATGTGGGAACTGCAGCTCTCTACCGTTTTATAGACTCATAGAATGGTCCAGGCCAGAAGGGACCTCCAATGGTCATCCACTCTGACCTGCCTGCAGTCAGCAGGGACATCCCCAACTGGATCAGGCTGCCTAGGGCCTCCTCCAGCCTCACCTTGAATATCTCCAGGGAAGGAGCCTCAACCACCTCCCTGGGCAACCTCTTCAAGTGTTCCAAAACGTTCATAATGAAGAACTTCCTCCTGATATCCAATCTAAATTTGCCCTTCTCTCATTTGAAGCCATTGCCCCTGGTCCTGTCCCTGCAGGCCTTTGCAAACAGCATCTCTCCTTCCTTCTTGTAGCTTCCTTCAGGTACTGCCAGGCTGCTATTAGGTCTCCCCAGAGCCTCCTCTTCTCCAGGCTGCACACCCCCAGCTCCCTCAGCCTGTGCTCATAGCAGAGATGCTCCAACCCCCTGATCATTTTCTTGGCCTTCCTCTGGACCTGCTCCATCAGGTCCATGTCCTTACTGTATTGAGGGTTCCAGAGATGGATGAAGTGCTCCAGGTGAGGTCTCACCAGAACAAAGTGGCAGAATCACCTCTGGCTCTGCTGGCAACACTGTTTTCAGTGCAGCCCAGGATGTGATCTGCCTTCTGGGCTGCAAGCTCACACTGCCTGCTCATGTCCTTTTCCCTTCTGAAGAGAGATCCTCACAGAGAACAGAGAAGCCTGCTTCAAGTCACACAATCACAGAATCACCAAGGCTGGAAGAGACCTCAAAGATCACCAAGTCCAACCTGTCACCACAGACCTCACGACTAGACCATGGCACCAACTGCCAGGTCCAATCCCCTCTTGAACACCTCCAGGGATGGTCTAGGAAGGACATCCTGTGGATGTGCCATCCTTGGATGGGCATTCCCCTGGTAAACACAACTGCACGTGGTCACTGGGTGCCCCAGCTGCTTCTTTCAAGCTCTGGAGTCCCAAGCAAAGGTTTATCCCTACCTGTTCTCCTCCCTAGCTCTGCTTGCTAACAGAAAGCTCTGGCCTGGAAGGCCAAGGTCACTGCCTGCAGTGACAAAGCAGCATAAAATCACTTGGGAACAACTAATAAGAACCTGATGCTGCCATTGCAACCAGGTCATTCTTGCAGCAAAACCTCTTTGTGGGGATCCTTTGACCTAGTTCACCTTCAAACTAGAGAGCTCTCAGCAATGTCCTCTCACTTTCAGCAGCCAAGATGAAGCTGATGTTCCCTTCTGGCCTCCACATCAGAAGGCAGTCATGCAGTCACTTTAGAGCCAGGGGGAAGAGAACAAGCCTAGCCTGCATGTGTCATGCTAAAAGCAAACATCTGGCTAATGCTTTTGCACACCCATTGCTGTGCCTCCTGCTACATTCATGATCACTTTTAACTCTGTAGGTCAGATTAGACTGCAACATTTAGCCCAGCAGCTGGAGAGATTATTCTCTTCTTTTAATAACTTTGGCTATTTCATAGAGTCACAGAATGCAGCAGGTTGGAAAGGAGCCTCCAAGGTCATCTTGTCCAACCCCACTGCAGCCAGCAGGGACACCTCCAATAGGAGCAGATTGCTCAAAGCCCTCTTAAGTTTGACCTTAACTGTCTCCAGGGTGAGGTCACAATTACCTCCCTGGGCAACCTGTTTCAGTATTTCACCACCCTCATGGTAAAAAACTTCCTCCTAATGTCCAACTGAAATCTCCCCTGCTCTAGTTTCATGCTCCTCACTCTATCACTCATTGCTCCTCACTCTATCACTCATTGCTCCTCACTCTATCACTCCAGGCCCTTCTAAACAGTCCCTCCCCAGCCTTCCTGTAGATCCCCTTCAGATATTGAAGTACCGCTGTAAGGTCCCTGGAGCCTTCTCTTCTATAGGCTGAACATCCCCAAATCTTTTAGCTTGCCTTCACAGCAGAGGTTCTCCAGCCCTCTGAGCATGTTTGTAGCCCTCCTATGGATCTACTCCATCAGGTCCACATCCTTTTCCAGAGCTGGACACAGTACTCCAGGTGAGGTCTTGCAATCCTACTACCACTAAACCGTATCCCTAAGGCAACCACCAACAGAAGAAGAAGACACAACCTCAAGCTGTGCCAGGGGAGGTTTAGGCTGGGTGTTAGGAAGAAGTTCTTCACAGCAAGAGTGATTTCCCATTGGAATGTGCTGCCCAGGGAGGTGGTGGAGTCACCATCCCTGGAGGTGTTTAGGAAGAGACTGCATGGGGTGCTTGGTGCCAGTGTTGGGTGATAGGATGGACTTGATGATCTCAAAGGTCTTTTCCAACCTGGTTAATTCTATTCTATGCACCACATCCATGTGCCTTTTAAATTCCTCCAGGGCTGGGGACTCCACCACCCCTCTGGGCAGCCTGCTCCAGTGCCTGAGAACCCTTTCTGGGAAGGAACTTTTCCTAATCTCCAGCCTGATCCTCCCTTGGCTCAACTCGCTGCATGTGAGGAGAAACAAAGTTGTTGGGTGATGATATTAATGCAAGAGGAAGGTTCTTCCAGGTGAGCTTTCCACCTTGAGCCATCCTTAGGTCATGCTTTACCTGCACCACCACATGTCCTTGCCCACAGGTAGCTGAGGAGCAGACACTCAGGAAGCAAAATTCAGGGCTTTAGCCACACCTGAGCAGCTGAGGGTCTGAGCTTCTGAGTGGTAGGAAACAAAAGACAGTACTGGCAAATAAATACTGATGCTTGGGGGAAGTGAAATTGCCCCAAGAAGCAAAAGTGCCAATAGAAACATTTCCCTGTGATAACAGAGGAACCTTTTGTTGCAGTGTTGACCTTTGGGAGCATTTTCATTTCTGTATTTGGTCATGCTGTGATTTATCTTTTGTGCTCCACTCTGTTTCCTTCTGTACAGCAGTGGCTGCTCCTTTTGACATCACCCTTAGCAGTTCTTCTGCTAATTGTTAACTCTCCTAGTGATTTGCCTTATCTTTTACTTATTTGGACTTGAAAATAAATATACATATATATATATATATATATATATATATATAGGAATGTGGACCTGAAATGTTCTGCTTGCAGATGACACCAAGCTCGGGACAGGTGTTGGTTTGTTGGAGAGTAGGAGAGCTCTGCAGAGGGACCTTGCCAGGCTAGACAGATGGGCAGAGTCCAAGGGCAGGAGATTGAACACATCCAAGTGTCAGGTTCTGCACATTGGCCACAAAAACCCCATGCAGTGCTACAGGCTGGGGTCAGAGTGGCTGGAGAGCAGCCAGGTAGAGAGGGACCTGGGGGTACTGGGTGACAGCAGCTGAAGAGGAGCCAGCAGTGTGCCCAGGTGGCCAAGAAGGCCAATGGTATCCTGGCCTGCATCAGGTACAGTGTGGCCAGGGGAGCAGGGAGGTCATTGTGCCCTGTGCTCAGCACTGGTTAGGCCACACCTTGAGTCCTGTGTCCAGTTCTGGGCCCCACAGTTTAGGAAAGATGTTGAGTTGCTGGAAGGTGTCCAAAGAAGGGCAACAAAGCTGGGGAGGGGTCTGGAGCAGAGCCCTGTGAGGAGAGGCTGAGGGAGCTGGGGTTGCTTAGCCTGGAGAAGAGGAGGCTCAGGGGAGACCTTCTTGCTGTCTACAACTCCCTGAAGGGAGGTTGTAGCCAGGTGGGGGTTGGTCTCTTCTCCCAGACAACCAGCACCAGAACAAGAGGACACAGTCTCAAGTTGTGCCAGGGGAGGTTTAGGCTGGAGGTGAGGAGAAAGTTCTTCCCAGAGAGAGTTGTTAGCCATTGGAATGTGCTGCCCAGGGAGGTGGTGGAGTCACCATCCCTGGAGGTGTTCAAAAAGGGATTGGATGTGGCACTTGGTGCCATGGTTTACATGTCAGGAGGTGTTAGATATTAGGTAATAGGTTGGACTTGATGATCTCTGAGGTCTTTTCCAACCTGGTTGATTCTATGATTCTATGATGTTGAAGCATTTTATCATGAAGCTCCTAACAGAGCAAAAGATACAGTGAATGAAAAAAAAAAGAAGAACAAAAGAAAAGAAGATCCCTGAGGAATGCTTCATTTTGAACACATCAACATCCCCACTGAAATAACAAACATCTCCAACCAGCCCTATAAACCACGCTTCAGTGCTTGTTCTATCTACCCATCCCACCTGCCTTGGCTGCCCAGCTACCGGAGTGGCACTCAGGGCTGGTCTCTGCACACACAAACAATCCCATCCAGCCTCTCTCCTCGGCCCCTGTCCACTGCCTTAGGCTGCTCTGGGGTGGAGGTTTGCTCCTCCTGAAATGCTCATTTCACAGGCATGTCATAGAATCATAGAATCAATAAGGTTGGAAAAGACATCAGAGATCAAGTCCAGCCTGTCACCCAACACCTCATGACTACTAAACCATGGCTCCAAGTGCCATGTCCAATCCCCTCTTGAACACCTCCAGGGATGGGAACTCCACCACCTCCCTGGGCAGCACATTCCAATGGCTAACAACTCTCTCAGTGAAGAACTTTTTCGTCACCTCCAGCCTAAACCTCCCGTGGCACAGCTTGAGACTGTGTCCTCTTGTTCTGGTGCTGATTGCATGGGAGAAGAGACCAACCCCCACCTGGCTAGCAATAATCTCTCCCCTGAACCTCCTCTTCTCCAGGCTAAGCAACCCCAGCTCCCTCAGCCTCTCCTCACAGGGCTGTGTTCAAGGCCTCTCCCCAGCCTCATTGCCCTTCTCTGGACACATTCAAGAGTCTCAATGTCCTTCTTAAATTGAGGAGCCCAGAACTGGACACAGGACTCAAGGTGTGGCCTAACCAGTGCTGAGCACAGGGCACAATGACCTCCCTGCTCCTGCTGGCCACACTGTTCCTGATGTATGCCAGGATGCCATTGGCCTTCTTGGCCACCTGGGCACACTGCTGGCTCCTGTTCAGCTGCTGTCATAGAATCACAGACTAGCCTGGGCAATTTCAGGTAGATGTCATAGGAGGACTGACTGATTTTCTTTGCCTCTGCCACTCTCAATCAGCTAATAAAAGCTATTTCCTCTCCTGATGCTTCTTGCCTCATTAATTAAGGCATAAACATTCAAAACATAGCCTGGTTTTGCCTAAACTTCAAATAACATGACAACAATATCAGCAAAATGCATTTCCATCACCGATTTTCACAGACTTGTTTTACATCAACACCACCAAAAAGAAAAGTATTCCCCACCCCAAAGTCAAAATAACATCAACACAACACCAACACAGGTGGACAATTAATGGACCTTCCCACCTCTCATCCCTTAACCACGATTCAAAGTGAAATTCCCCCAAATTCCAATGCTCTGTGACAAGAGCCAGTCAGTGTTTTGCCTTTTACCTCTCCCAGTTGTGGTTCTCATCTGGAATTTCCAAGAGTCCCACACTGGGCACCTCAAGAGACAGGAATAGAGGTTTGAATCCTCCTTTGCAATCACTTCTAGACCATATTTTAATATGCTTAAAATCACAGAATCAATAAGGTTGGAAAAGACATCAGAGATCATCAAGTCCAACCTATTACCTAATACTTAACACCTCCTGACAACTAAACCATGGCTCCAAGTGCCACATCCAGCCCTTTTTGAACACCTATAGGGATGGTGACTCCACCACCTCCCTGGGCAGCACATTCCAATGGGCAATCTCTCTTTCTGGGAAGAAATTTCTCCTCACCTCCAACCTAAACTTCCCCTGGTGCAGCTTGAGACTGTGTCCTCTTGTTCTGGTGCTGGTTGCCTGGGAGAAGAGACCAACCCCCTCCTGGCTACAACTTCCCTTCAGGGAGTTGTAGACAGCAAGAAGGTCTCCCCTGAGCCTCCTCCAGGCTAAGCAACCCCAGCTCCCTCAGCCTCTCCTCACAGGGCTGTGCTCCAGACCTCTCCCCAGCCTTGTTGCCCTTCTCTGAAGATGCTCAAGTGTCTCAATGTCCTTCTTAAACTGAGGAGCCCAGAACTGGACACAGGACTCAAGGTGTGGCCTAACCAGTGCTGAGTACAGGGCAGAATGACCTCCCTGCTCCTCTGGCCACACTATTCCTGATGCAGGCCAGGATGCCATTGGCCTTCTTGGCCACCTGGGCACACTGCTGGCTCCTGTTCAGCTGCTGTCAGCCAGTATACTTGAAGACCTGGGGTCAGCTGGACACAGGAGGCCCAAGCTGGAGACAGCCTCAGAAGGGCATGCAGCAATGACCTATCCTGACTTCCCAGAGGATGTTTAGTTGTCCTGGCCAAGACAAGGCAAGGCCATCTTTACAGCCACTTAAATATGATCATTCATTAAGCATTGGGGATTGGATGTGGCACTTGGTGTCATGGTTTAGTCATGAGGTCTGTGGTGACAGGTTGGACTTGATGATCTCTGAGGTCTCTTCCAACCTTGGTGATTCTGTGATTCTGTGAGTCACCATCCCTGGAGGTGTTTAAAAGATGTTTGGATGAGGAGCTTGGGACCATGGTGTAAGAGTTGTGTACAGGGAGATGTTAGGTGGTGGTTGGGCCTGATGATGTTAAGGTCTTTTCCAACCAAGGTGATTCTGTGATTTCAGCACTGTTCTACAGTCAACACAATCAGGATCCAGCTCCCCAGCTCCAGATCAGGAGATGCTGCAGGCAGCTGCCCCACAGCTGACCTTTCTTTGCAGAGCAAGGGTGCACCCAGGGCACCACTCTCCTTCTTAGAAAGCTGGAGCACTTCAGAGGCTGGTCAAAATTCTCTAAGCTGTGATCTTCTGCACTGAAGAATTCCCTTCCCTTTTCAAGCCTCAGAAGCAGCATGGAATTACAGTGTGACAAACTGCTCACCAGGTGTATGTGTCTCCCATGGGTTTGGTGCTGCCCAAGTCCTAAGGCAAACTCTGCCCCAGAAGAGTGAAAAAGAGGGAGGAGAGAGATTCAAGATTTCAAGAGGGACCAGAGATGTTTCATATCTTCTTCAGTAGCACAGAGGAGGGTTGGATTAAATTAAAAGAAGGAGGTTCAGACTGGAGAGAAGAAAGAAATGTTTTACCCTGAGGGTGGTGAGACCCTGGCCCAGGTTGCCCAGAGAGGTGGGAGATGTCCCATCCCTGGAACAATTCCAGGCCAGGCAGTTTGGGGCTCTGAGCAACCTGCTCTAGCTGGGGATGTCCCTGCTGGCTGCAGGGGCAAGATGACCTTTTTAAAGGTCCCTTCCAACACAAACCACTCTGTGATTGTATGATTCTCAGAGGGGCAGGAGCTGTACCTCCTTCCAGCTCATACCCTACAGACTGGCAAGGTCCCAGGTGCTCACACATCTCTGTGGGTGTTCACTTCAGGCCCTTCAATTCCTCCTCACAGACCTACCCAAACACTTTTATTTAAGTATATTAAGCTAAACCTGTTCCTCATTAGCCTAAATTAACCATAATAGACCTGGCTTAGACTGAAGGAAGGAGACAGATGCAAAGCAATGAGGTAGCTGGGTGGTAATGAGCTGATGGTCATTAGCTGAGCTGCCCTGACAACACAGTCTCTCTGCACTGGTTAGAGGATGAAAGGCATCAGGATGGTCTCTAAGGTTTTCTGCAAGGCCAGGGCAGGTCCATCAGTCCTGAGCAGCTCATGAGAAGGCAGATCCCAACCTTAGCTGCACCAAAAGGTGCATCCTCACCTCAGCTATCCCATCAAGTGGGTCCAGAGGAGGCCCACAAAAATGATCAGGTGGCTGGAACCCCTCTGCTGTGAGGACAGGTTGGGAGAGTTGAGGTTGTTCAGCCTGGAGAAGGCTCCAGGAAGAACTTCTTTCATAGAATCATAGAATCAATAAGGTTGGAAAAGACCTCAGAGATCATCAAGTCCAACCTGTCACCCAACACCTCATGACTACTAAACCATGGCAACAAGTGCCACAAACAATCCCCTCTTGAACACCTCCAGGGATGGTGACTCCACCACCTCCCTGGGCAGCACATTCCAATGGCCAACAACTCTCTCTGGGAAGAACTTTCTCCTCACCTTCAGCCTAAACCTCCCCTGGCACAGCTTGAGACTGTGTTCTCTTGTTCTGATGCTGGTTGCCAACCCCCTCCTGGATACAGCCACCTTTCAGGTAGTTGTAGACAGCAATAAGGTCTCCCCTGAGACTCAGTATTTAAAAAGGGCCTAAAGGAAAGAAAGGAAGGGACTCTTGATCAGGGAGCATCGTTATAGGAGAAAGGGTGATGCATTTAAACTGAAAGAGGGAAGATTTAAGTCAGATATTGAGAAGAATCTTCCATGTGAGGGCAGTGGAAGGCCACAATAAGGTCTCCTTGGAGCCTTCTCTTCTCCAGACTGAACAGCCCCAACTCTCTCAGTCTGTCCTCATAGCAGAGCAGCTCCAGCCCTCTGCTCATCCTCCTGGCCCTTCTCTGGACACCTTCCAGCGTGTCAGTATCCTTTTTGTAATAGTAGTTCCAGAACTGGAGTCAGTACTCCAGGTTTGGTCTCACCACAGTGGAGCAGAGGGGTAGAATCACCTCCCTGGCCCTGCTGGCCACACTTCTCTTGCTGCAGCCCAGGATGTGATTTGCTCTCTGGGCTGCAAGTGCTCACTGCTGGCTCATATTGAGCTTCTCATCCACCAGCACTCCCAAGTCTTTTTCTTCAGGGCTTCTCTCAAGCCAGTCCCTGCCCAGCCTATACCAGTGCTTGGGATTGCCCTGACCCAGCTGCAGTTGTCTTTGGGGACATCAAGAGAGGAGGAGAGCTTATGCAGGGAGGGCAAGAGGCAGGGCAGAAGCAATCTTCACAGCATCTCCTACCATGTCATTTGGAAGACATCTCCCTTATCTGACCAAAAAGGTGGTTGCAATCCCAGGGTGCATATGAAGCAGATGCCAGCATTGACTTTGGGGAAAAGGCACATGTTTTCTTTATCTCCATTGTCAGTGGCCAGATTAGAGGAGATCTATTTATCTAGACAGAGATCTGTGGAGCTGCAAAGACACAGCTACAAAATCCCAGGGCTTGAGATCATCCCACGCTGAGTTTAGCAGCCCAGGAAGAAGTGATTCTTCATCTGGGTGGTTGACACATTTTCAGCCAAACAGAAGGCAAAGGAGTAATTTGACTTCCACTGTTGGGTGTTCAGGTTTTTGGTTGCTTGCTTTTGGTTTGGGTTTTTATTTGATTTACATTAAAAGAGTAATTAAAGGGTTTGGTGGGTGAGGGTTGGGGGTCTTTTTTGTAAAGCAAAATCATCCTATTGAGCATTTCCCTTGCCACACCTTGAGTCCTGCGTCCAGTTCTGGGCTCCTCAGTTTAGGAAAGATGTTGAGTTGCTGGAAGGTGTCCAGGGAAGGGCAACAAAGCTGGGGAGGGGTCTGGAGCACAGCCCTGTGAGGAGAGGCTGAGGGAGCTGGGGTTGCTTAGCCTGGAGAAGAGGAGGCTCAGGGGAGACCTCATTGCTCTCTGCAACTCCCTGAAGGGAGGCTGTAGCCAGGAGGGGGTTGGTCTCTTCTCCTAGGCAACCAGCACCAGAACATGAGGACACAGTCTCAAGCTGTGCCAGGGGAGATTTAGGCTGGATGTTAGGGAGAAGTTCTTCATAGAAAGAGAGATTGCCCATTGGAATGTGCTGCCCAGGGAGGTGGTGGAGTCACCATCCCTGGAGGTGTTCAAGAGGGGATTGGACATGGCACTCATTGCCATGGTTTAGTCATGAGGTGTTGGGTGACAGGTTGAACTTGATGATCTTGAAGGTCTCTTCCAACCTTGGTGATACTGTGATTCTGTGATACCATCACTGGAGGTGTTTAGGAAGAGACTGGATGAGGCACTTGGTGCCATGGTTTAGTTGATCAGATGGTGTTGGGTGATAGGTTGGACTCGATGATCTCTAAGGTCTTTTCCAACCTGGTTAATTCAATTCTATTCTATTCTATTCTATTCTATTCTATTCTATTCTATTCTATTCTATTCTATTCTACTCTATTCTATTCTATTCAGTTCTATTCCATTCTACTCTATTCTACTCTACTCTACTCTACTCTACTCTACTCTACTCTACTCTACTCTATTCTACTCTACTCTACTCCACTCTACTCTACTCTATTCCACTCTATTCTACTCATTCCTGTTTGCTTGTTGCTCTGCTTTGCTTTCTCCCTGCAGGGTCACAAACCCAGCTCTGGGAAGGAGGGTGAAATCTCAAGGAAGAGAGAAAGCCCTAAGGAAGATCTAAACTGTGTCATTTCCTGTGAGGATGTCAAGGGAAAGAAGTTGATAAATGTACAATTTTCTATACATATTTTCTTCTTGTTGCTGTTAACTCTCATATTCAGTGAACCAACAGACCTCCCAAGCTCTCAGAGAGCCCAAGTGAAACCACCTCACTGTCCACTTGCACTGCCCTTTTCAAAGCATTTTAGCAACACTGGAAGTTGAAAAAAGCAGGGATAAACAAACCCCAAGGAAACATTTCCTGTGTACAGTCAGAAGGAGCTGAGGGAGAGACCCTGTGGTCAGTCCCCACTGCAACGTATGGAGGCTGCAGAGTAGGGTCACTGGGAGGAAACCAGTGTAAACAGGATCTGCCTTTATCAGTGGGAAAAAGAACCAAGCCTGTTTAAATTAGGCAGAAATATGTGCCTATATGTTTTAGTCTCGAGCTGCCTTCTCCAAGCCTTGCAGCAGGGCTGAGTCCCAGACGTGGAGCTGCCCATCACATCCTGTCCCTGAACACGAGAGGCTGGGTGACCCTTCTGCTTTTGGAACGAACTGCTGGAGGGGCAGCCCATGCTGGCAGCCTGAGAAGGATGCCTGGGTTGGAGTGGCAGGACAGGAGGAGCAGGGTTAGCATGGAAAGGGTTAGCTGGAAGCCCTGGATGTGGGGAAAGAGGGGAGATCTTGCAGAGCATTCTTCTGGTGGAATACTGGGTCTGGAAGGGACCTGCCAGCCCTGCAGGACATCCCTCCTGGGGTGATGCTGGGGCTGGTAGGGACCTGCTAGCCTTGAAGGACATCCCTCCTTATGGGATGCTAGGGCTGAGGAGATCTACCAGCATTGCAGGGCATACTCCTCATGGGATGCTGGGTCTGTGAGTACATGGCAGCCTCACAACACAGCCCCATCTCTGGACTATCCTTCTCCCAGCACACCTCCATCTCCAGCCTGTCCCTCTCCCAGCACACCTCCATCTCCAGCCTGTCCCTCTCCCAGCACACCTCCATCTCCAGCCTGTCCCTCTCCCAGCACACCTCCATCTCCAGCCTGTCCCTCTCCCAGCACACCTCCATCTCCAGCCTCTCCCTCTCCCAGCACACCTCCATCTCCAGCCTGTCCTTCTCCCAGCACACCTCCATCTCCAGCCTCTCCCTCTCCCAGCACACCTCCATCTCCAGCCTCTCCCTCTCCCAGCACACCTCCATCTCCAGCCTGTCCCTCTCTCAGCACACCTCCATCTGTAGCCTGTCCCTCTCCCAGCACACCTCCATCTCCAGCCTGTCCCTCTCCCAGCACACCTCCCTCTGTAGCCTGTCCCTCTCCCAGCACACCTCCATCTCCAACCTGTCCCTCTCCCAGCACACCTCCCTCTGTAGCCTGTCCCTCTCCCAGCACACCTCCATCTCCAGCCTGTCCCTCTCCCAGCACACCTCCATCTCCAGCCTGTCCCTCTCCCAGCACACCTCCCTCTCCAGCCTGTCCCTCTCCCAGCACACCTCCCTCTGTAGCCTGTCCCTCTCCCAGCACACCTCCATCTCCAGCCTGTCCCTCTCCCAGCACACCTCCCTCTCCAGCCTGTCCCTCTCCCAGCACACCTCCCTCTGTAGCCTGTCCCTCTCCCAGCACACCTCCATCTCCAGCCTGTCCCTCTCCCAGCACACCTCCCTCTCCAGCCTGTCCCTCTCCCAGCACACCTCCATCTCCAGCCTGTCCCTCTCCCAGCACACCTCCCTCTCCAGCCTGTCCCTCTCCCAGCACACCTCCCTCTGTAGCCTGTCCCTCTCCCAGCACACCTCCATCTGTAGCCTCTCCCTCTCCCAGCACACCTCCATCTGTAGCCTGTCCCTCTCCCAGCACACCTCCCTCTCCAGCCTGTCCCTCTCCCAGCACACCTCCCTCTGCAGCCTGTCCCCCACCACCGCACCTGCAGCCCCCCACGGGTGTCTCACGGTCCCGCAAACCCTGCGCTCTGCTGCCCTCTGCCGGCTGCGGACGGAGCGGCGGCTGCACCCCCGGGGGAATCTTCCCACGCACACCCCCACACCCCCCCATCAATCCAGGGTGCCTGCACCCCAGCGCTGCCTGTGCCCCAGCTCACAGTGGCTGCTTCTCCTCCCCTGGGGTTGCTGCTCCCCTCCAGTAGCTGCCAGCCCCCTCCGTCGCCTCCCGAACCTTCAAGTTGTGCCTGCTCCCCACCATGTCCCCGAGTGGGTGCCTGCTCCCCAAAGCCATGCCTGCCCCGCAAGTGCCTGCCTGCCCCCCGTCCCCGCCGCATCGCTTCTCCTCCCCAGCTCGGTGCTGCTGCGTTTTCACCCTGCCCCGGGCTCGTCTCGTCCCGCAAAGCAGAGCTGCCTCCTTCTCCTCTTCCCGCGGCACCTGACGCCCGCTGCTCCCAGCACCCCCCCACCACAGCCCGGCTCACCCCTCCCTCCTGCCCGCCCTTCCCTGGCCCCTCCCGGAGCTCTCCCGGAGGAGCGGGAAGAGGAAGGGAGCAGCCGAGCGCTGCCGGCCGCTGCCCAGCGCAGCCCCCCCGGAGCATGCGAAGGCAGCGGCGGGGGGGACCCAGCTCGCTGCCCGCCGGGGCGGGCCGGCGGCGGGGCTGAGGCAGTGGCGGGGAAGGATGCAGCGGGGCTGGCCGGTGTGAAGAGGGCTGGCGGGGGGGTGAGGAGCTGCCTGTCTTCCATCCCAGCTGAAGTGAGGAACCTTCCTGCTCTCCATCCCGGCTGGGGTGAGAAACATTCCTGCTCTCCATCCCGGCTGGAGTGAGAAACCTTCCTGCTCTCCATCCCGGCTGGGGCGAGAAACCTTCCTGCTCTCCATCCCGGCTGGGGTGAGAAACATTCCTGCTCTCCATCCCGGCTGGGGTGAGAAACATTCCTGCCCTCCATCCCGGCTGGGGAGGACCCAGACTTGCCCCACAAGGTGCCGAACGAGTCTTGGAGGGGGCTGCAGGGATCATGCCGGGGGGTCTGCACCTCGGCATCGCTTTCTCCTCGCCCTCCATGGAGCCCGGACTTTCTCTACAATGACTTTCCCTGAGCTGAGCAATGGCAGCTTGAGTGGGAACCGGACAGGACAAGGCAGCCAGAGCGGCGCCAACCGGTCCTGGGGGCTGCAAGGTGAGGAGATCCCTGAGGACAACAGCACCACGTTGACTTTCGCCTTGGACGTGCAGGCAGTGGGCGTCGGGGTCTTCCTGGCCGTCTTCATCCTCTCGGCCATCGTGGGGAACATCCTGGTCATCCTCTCGGTGGCTTGCAACCGGCACCTGCAGACGGTCACCAACTACTTCATCGTCAACCTGGCCATCGCCGACCTGCTGCTCAGCACCACGGTGCTGCCCTTCTCGGCCACCTTGGAGGTGCTGGGCTTCTGGGTGTTTGGGCGCATCTTCTGCAACATCTGGGCAGCAGTGGACGTGCTGTGCTGCTCCGCCTCCATCATGAGCCTCTGCATCATCTCCGTGGACCGCTACATCGGCGTCAAGTACTCCCTCAAGTACCCCACGATCATGACCGAGAGGAAGGCGGGAGTCATCCTCGTGGTGGTCTGGCTGTCCTCCATGGTCATCTCCATCGGGCCGCTGCTGGGCTGGAAGGAGCCGCCACCGCCGGATGAGAGCATCTGCAGCATCACGGAGGAGCCAGGCTATGCCCTCTTCTCCTCCCTCTTCTCCTTCTACCTGCCCCTCATGGTCATCCTGGTGATGTACTTCAGGATCTACGTGGTGGCCAGGCGGACCACCCGGAGCTTGGAGGCAGGGGTCAAGAAGGAGAGGAACAAGTCCATGGAGGTGGTACTGCGCATCCACTGCCGCAGCGTGCTGGAGGACCCGCTCTCCAGCAGCCGCAGCAAGGGCAACAACTTCAGGAGTTCCCTCTCCGTGCGGCTCCTCAAGTTCTCCCGTGAGAAAAAAGCAGCCAAGACCCTCGCCATCGTCGTTGGGGTGTTCATCCTCTGCTGGTTCCCCTTCTTCTTTGTCCTGCCTTTTGGTGAGTGACCCCCATCCCCAATCCCTTAGCCTGCAGAAGAGGAGGCTCAGGGGAGACCTTATTGCCCTCTACAACTACCTGAAGGGAGGTTGTGGCCAGGTGGGGGTTGGTCTCTTCTCCCAGGCAACCAGCACCAGAACAAGAGGACACAGTCTCAAGCTACACCAGGGGAGGTTTAGGCTGGATGTTTAGGCTGGAGGTGAGGAGAAAGTTCTTCCCAGAAAGAGTAATTGGCCATTGGAATGTGCTGCCCAGGGAGGTGGTGGAGTCACCATCCCTGGAGGTGTTCAAGAGGGGATTGGATGTGGCACTCGGTGCCATGGTCTAATCATGAGGTGTTGGGTGACAGGTTGGACTTGATGGTCTTTGAGGTCTCTTCCAACCTTGGTGATACTGTGATACCATCACTGGAGGTGTTTAGGAAGAGCCTGGATGGGGTGCTTGGTGCCATGGTTTAGTTGATCAGATGGTGTTGGGTGATAGGTTGGACTCGATGATCTCAAAGGTCTCTTCCAGCCGGGTTAATTCTGTTCTATTCCCTGCCCCACTGCCCAGGGTTGAGCCCCTGGAGACCTGCTCCTTGGGCCGGACTTGCAGGGCACAAGTGAAGCCGTGGGGGTGAGGGATAGGTAACTGATCAGTGAACAAGGCAGTGGTGAATTAATTCAATTAATTACCAGGTTTTCCAATATTTATTAATCAGAGTCAAGTAATCAGCCAAAGTAAACAGCAAATGAATAAACTCGCAGCATAATAATTGGTTTAATTAATTCGTTCTGCACACAGCAGTTTAATTAATGAAGTTCAGGCTAAGGAGGCAGCAGCTCCGTTTCAAGCAGGCTGTAATTATGCACAGTGGTCTCCAAACAGCTTTGCCAGCCTTCTTCTCTGCCTCCCTTCCTCCCAGCCTGGGGGAAGGGCACCCAGATCTGCCTCTGTGGGCTCAGGGCTCTCACCCCTGTTGCCAGCTGGTGATGATGTTGGAGATCAGTGAGGTCTGATGCCCTCCAGGGAGCTTGTCAGAGTCTGAAGCTTAAGTCTCACTGACTTCCTGAGCTGTCAATGCTGTGCAGGGACCAGGAGCAAAACCAGGTCTCCTCTACAAGGGTGATAGTCCTAGGTGATTTCCCAGGTGTGATCCAACCTCCCCCCAGGAGTTATGTGCTCAGCTCCTAAGGCTGCCATGGTACTTGTGTCACTGGCTGCTCATTTGGACTAGTCTGATGGCTTGTACTCTGAAGTTTGGCAGCTTGTGTGGGTGGAAACGATGCAGCCTCCTGCGTGCAGAGGTGGCTGAGTGGGCACAGAGCCCAGCAGGGAAGTGTGATGTCCAAAGCAGGATCCCCTTCCAGCACCAGTACTACCCGTGGCCCATGGAGTGCAGGGCTGCTGGTGCAGGAAAGCCTCTTCATCATCACCTCATCTAACAACAGGACCCAGCTCAGAGGGCCTGATTCACCCTTTGGAGAGGTGCAGCTAAACCTAGGGTGGGAAGCAGAGGTTAAAAGAGCTTCAGCAGCTTGACCTTTGTGCAAAGTTCAGCGAAGCAGAGAGGTCTGTCAAACCCTCTGCTGGGTGGGACCCACCAGGGACACATGTCCAGCCAGCCCTGCAGCCAGAGAATCCTTACAGCAAGGTCTGCACTTTCTCTCAGGATCTTTCCAATCCTCTCACTCGAGGCTGCCTCTTGAGTCAGTAAAAACAGCATCCTGATCACAGGGCTGGTTTTGACCTGCTGAGGTTTTGATCTCACTCCAGCTCTGTGCCTATCCCCCTGGGGTCAGCTGGAGCCCAAGACTGTTAGACACCCATTAAGGTCACTCAATCCCCACCAGTGGGATAGGATAGTTCCCCAGGACTGATGCTGCCTTGAGAGCTGAGGTGTCCCTGATGTGGTGGATCAGGGTTGGAGGGTGTCTGGTCCCACCACACTGCTGTCTGGTAGCTCTTTGCTTCAGTTTCTTTCTCTGGGTGAGGGCAGTGGTGGGTGAGTTTCTCTCAGTTCTCTGTGGGGGTGAAATTGCTGCTCTGAAGAGTCTTCCTTCTGTGTGAGCAGGGAAGTTCATGATAGGGCTCAGCAGGGAGCAGACAGGCTGCAGTGAGCTTCACTCTCTGGAGGACCCAGGATGAATTGTCCTGGCTGACCGTGCCTCAGCTTCCCTGTCATTAATCAGGTGCATTGGGGGATGTTTGTAGCCTGCAAGTGAAGAGTTTGGGAATTGTCTGGCCCTGGGAGGTGCCAGGCTTCAAAGGCTGAGCAGCCCCAGTTTGACACTGGCCTCCTTGCCTGATCAGCAGGGCAGGAACCAGCTCCAAACCTCACTCACCCCTTTAATACTTACAGCAAGAGGGAAACTGGGAGTTGGGATCCTGCTCCTCTGAGTTGTTCCTGGTACTTGTAGATGGAGAGCAAACATCAGGCAAATACCAGCAAGGGAAAAAAAGCCCAAACTATTTTATTTCATTGTACTGTACGTGTTCTCCCTTGAAACCCTTGAAGCAGCTCCTCCACTGCTGTAACTCACTGAAGTGAAAGGAAACACACTGATTTCCACCAGCTGAAAACCCAAACTTCATGCCTTTAGCACCTCCCACAAAGCCATTTACCACCCCCATGCACACCCCTTGCCAAGTTCCCTATAAACAAGGCTTTGAAGGAGGCTTCCTGCTGTATTCTACCTACAACATAAACACAGCACAAGTTCATTTGTTTTATGACTACAAAACATGCTGCCTGTGGTCTCACCCCCCTCCCCTTCTCCCGTCTCCCTTCCCCTTCTCCCACCCCCCCCTCCTTTTTATTAATTGCCTTTTCCTACTCAAATCTGAGAGACATTCAGCACTAAATGCAAGGAGAACAGGAACTGCTGCAAGCTCTGGTCTCCAATTTTACAGCTCAGGAGGAAGAGAAATCAGCAAAGTTCACCAGGGATCCACAAACTGAAACATTTCTCCTTGAAAAGGCTGAAGGACAAGCTGAGGTGCCATCCAGAGGGAGCTGGGCAGGCTGGAGAGGTGGCTGAGGAGAATCTCATGAATGGAATGGAATGGAATGGAATGGAATGGAATGGAATGGAATGGAATGGAATGGAATGGAAAGGAAACAGAACAGAATAGAATAGAATAGAATAGAATAGAATAGAATAGAATAGAATAGGACAGAATAGAATAGAATAGAACAGAATAGCAAAGTGCAAGGTCCTTCCTGCACCTAGGTTGGGGCAACCCTTGCTATCAATCCAGGCTGGGGAGTGATGAGACTGAGAGCAGCCCTGCAGAAAAGGACTTGGGGGTGCTGGTGGATGAGAAGCTGGACATGAGCTGGACACTTGCAGCCCGGAAGGCTGATAGCATCCTGGGCTTCATCTAAAGAAGTGTGGCCAGCAGAAGGAGAGAGGGAAATTCTGACCCCCTGCTCTGCTCTGGTGAGACCTCACCGGGAGTACTCTGTCCAGCTCTAGGGTCCCCAACACAAGAGAGACGTGGACCTGATGGAGAGGGTCCAGAAGAGGGCCACAAAGATGATCAGAGGGCTGGAGAACCTCTGCTGTGAAGACAGGCTAGGAGAGTGGGGATTGTTCAGCCTGGAGAAGAGAAGGCTCCAGGGAGGCCGTAGAGCTGCATTTCAGTATCTGCAGGGGACCTAGAGGAAGGGTGGGGAGGGACTGTTCAGAAGGGCCTGTGGGGATAGGACAAGGAGCAATGGTTTGAAACTGGAGCAGGGGAGGTTTAGGTTGGACACAGGGAAAAGTTGTTTACAATAAGAGTGGTGAAACACTGCAACAGGCTGCAGAGGGATGTGGTTGAGGCCCCATCCCTGGAGACATTCAAGATCAAACTGGATGTGTCCCTGGGCAGCCTGCTCTAGGGGGGAGGTGTCCCTGCTGACTGCAGGGGGGTTGGACAAGCTGAGCTTTGTGGGTCCCTTCCAACCCACTGCAATCTGAGATTCTGTGAATGCGTGACAAGGAGACTGGAAAGGGTTAAGTGAGCAGCTTTGGGATTTATTTGTTAGAGCCAAGTTCTGTGAAATGGTTGGGGGCCGACTGGAAACGCTCTGGACACCTGGTTTAAGATGAAAGCAAACCACTTCTGAGAAACACAAATCAACTGAAGTGAAATACCTTGCTGCAATTTAAGAATGAGTGGAAGATCAGGGAGAAGTGAGTGCTCAGGTGGGTTTCAGAATGAGCTGTCTCATTAGAGTGAAACAATCAGGTCATCTAGTTTCTTCTGAAAATACCCCAAAACCCTTTCTGTTTTTCTCTCTGATGTGAGCTTGCCAGAGGTTATGGTTGATTCACACTGCTGGCTGACTGTTGTCTCATTAGACTTCTTTAGGGAGAAGAGCTACAAAGCTGCTGAGGGGACTGAAACATCTCTTATGTGGAAAGGCTCAGAGAATTGCGGGGGGTTTAGTCTGGAGAAGAGAGGACTGAGGGGGAGGATCTCATCAATGCTGATCAATACTTAAAGGGTGGGTGTCAGGATGGGACCAGGCTGTTCTCAGTGGTGCCCAGTGACAGTACAAAGGGTGAAAGGCACAGACTTGGACATAGAGAAGGGCAAGGAGTCTGGGGAGAGGCCTTGAGCACAGCCCTAAGAGGAGAGGCTGAGGGAGCTGGGGTTGCTTAGCCTGGAGAAGAGGAGGCTCAGGGGAGACCTCATTTCTCTCTACAACTCCCTGAAGGGAGGTTGTAGCCAGGTGGGGGTTGGTCTCTTCTCCCAGGCAACCAGCACCAGAACAAGAGGGCACAGTCTCAGGCTGTGCCAGGGGAGGTTTAGGCTGGAGGTGAGGAGAAAGTTCTTCATTGAGAGTTGTTAGCCATTGGAATGTGCTGCCCAGGGAGGTGGTGGAGTCACCATCCCTGGAGGTGCTTAGGAAGAGACTGGATGGGGTGCTTAGTGCCATGGTTTAGTAGTCATGAGGTGTTAGGTGACAGGTTGGACTTGATGATTCTTGAAGTCCTTTCCAACCTTACTGATTCTATGACTCTCTGATAGGAAGTTCCATCTAAACATGAGAAGGAACTTTAATAAGGGTGGTGGAGCACTGGAAGAGGCTACCCAGGGAGATGGTGGAGTCTCCATCTCTGGAGACATTAAAAACCCACCTGGATGTGTTCCTGTGTGACCTTCCTTGGCTGAATCTTCCATGGCAAGGGGTTGGACTTGATGATGTCTGCAGGTCCCTTCCTACCTGGGACTGTGATAAGTAAAATTGTTAGCTGGAAGAAAACCCCCAGCTCTACTTGGCACTGACTTAGCAATCAGAAACTTCTGCAGGGGCTCTGCTACCAGTGGTGCTGGGAGCTTGCATTCATCTTTGTATGTCCAGAATAGTTTCCACCTTGGTTACACAGGAGTCCTATTTTCAGGAGTAATTTATTCAGCGTTGAGGAGCTGAAATAGGCAATAATTTTAGATTGCAGGATCCCTGTACCTGCCAAATGCTGGCAACCACCATGGCTCTGTGTTGAATAATCTACAAAGGTCCTTTAAACCAGCTTGAACTGCACAGTATCCCCAGTACAGGCAACCAGAACCAGAACAAGAGGACACAGTCTCAAGCTGTGCCAGGGGAGGTTTAGACTGGATGTTAGGAAGAAATTTTTCATAGAGAGAGAGATTGGCCATTGGAATGTGCTGCCCAGGGAGGTGGTGGAGTTACCATCACTGGAGGTGTTTAGGAAGAGACTGGATGGGGTGCTTGGTGCCATGGGTTAGTTGATTAGATGGTGTTGGGTGATAGGTTCGACTCGGTGATCTCAAAGGTCTCTTCCAACCTGGTTAACTCTATTCTCTATTCTCTATTCTCTATTCTCTATTCTCTATTCTCTATTCTCTATTCTCTATTCTCTATTCTATTCTATTCTATTCTGTTCTATTCTACCTCCACAGTCTGTTCATCAGCGGCAGGATTTAGCTCTCTCCTGGCTGTGACATGTGTCCCCAAGCCACACCTCAAGTATTGTGTCCAGTTTTGGGAACCTCAACACTAGAGACATGTGGAGGTGCTGGAGCCAGGGCAGAGGAGGGCAAGGAAGCTGGGAAAGGGCCTAGAGAATAAATCTGATGAAGAATGATGAGGGAGCTGGGGATGGTTAGTTTGAAAAAGAGGAGGCTCAGGGGAGATCTCATTGCTGTCTCCAACTACCTGAAGGGAGGTTGTAGCCAGGTGGGGGTTGGTCTCTTCTCCCAGGCAACCAGCACCAGAACAAGAGGACACAGTCTCAAGCTGCACCAGGGGAAGTTTAGGCTGGAGGTGAGGAGAAAGTTCTTCCCAGAGAGAATTGTTAGCCATTGGGATGTGCTGCCCAGGGAGGTGGTGGAGTCCCCATCCCTCGAGGTGTTCCGGAGGGGATTGGATGTGGCACTTGGTGCCATGGTTTAGTCATGAGGTCTGTGGGGACAGGTTGGACTCAATGATCTTTGAGGTCTCTTCCAACCTTGGTGATTTTGTGAAAATGTGGGACCCCAGACTGGATCCTAGCAGGAGCAGGGCAGGGATTGTTTCCCTCTGCTCAGTAGCAGAAGCAGGGCAGTGATTATTTCCCCATGCTCAGTACTGGTGAGGCCACACCTCTAATCCTGGGCTCAGTTTTGGGCCCCTCACCAGAGAAGGACACTGAGGTGCTGGAGTAGGTCCAGAGAAGGGCAACAAAGCTGGGGAAGGTCTGGAGAACAGGGCTGGTGAGGAGCAGCTGAGGGAACTGGGGCTGTTCAGCCTGAAGAAAAAGCATCTGAGGGGAAACCTTCTGGGTCTCTACAGCTCCCTGAAAGGGTTTGTCTCTTCTCCCAAGCAATGTGAGAGGACAGGAGGAAATGACCTGAAAGTGACCCAGGGGAAGCTTAGGTTGGACCCAAACCAGAATTCTTTTATCAATCTCAATCACATCTGAGGAAGTGCTACAAGTCCTCAATAGACCAGCTTCCTACAGACATGGGAAGATGGTGAAGGAGAGGGAACTTCTCTACTCCCCCCCACAGAAGGAAGGCTTCAGAGTGAGTTCAGCCCTTGGTTAGTCATCAGAAAATGATCACTGAAAATCCATCACAGCACCACAGAAAACCAAACTTCCTTAGGTTCATTATGCACAGAAGGCCCTGATCAAACATGTGATTTAAAAGGAGGGGGATGAAAGATGGACCATGCAGTCACTCTGGTTGTCAGGGCAGTCACATTGTCTCCTGAAATGTTCTGAGTCATGGTGGCAGTGGCAGGATTAGCATGGAAAAAGGAATGGGCAACAGAGCATCAGATCAAGCTGGATCAAAAACAACTGCAGTGGACTGTTCTGTCTGCCACACATCCCCTATTGATCCTCACCCACAGGAACCACACACCCACTAAGAATGCCAGCAAAGCCATGGAATCTCAAGAGCTTCTAGGTACCAGGCTCCAGTTTGATTCATTTGGCATCACAGAGGTAAGGGGCAAGATTCTTCTCTTCTGCCTTGTACCACAGGACACCTGAGCAAGCCTGAGAAGTGAGCCCTTGTGAGCATCATGAGGGTCAATAAGGCCAAGTGCAAGGTGCTGCACATGGGTTGAGGCAATCCCTGGTATCAACACAGGCTGGAGGATGAAGAGATGGGGAGCAGCCCTGTGGAGAAGGACATGGGGGTGCTGGTGGGTGAAACGCTGAATGTGATGATCTTGAAGGTCTCTTCCAACCTGGTCTAGTCCTATTCTATTCTATTCTATTCTATTCTATTCTATTCTATTCTATTCTATTCTATTCTATTCTATTCTATTCTATTCTATTCTATTCCATTCCATTCCATTCCATTCTATTCTATTCTGTTCCCAGATGAGCCATCACTGAGCACTTACAGTGATGGGAGGGCTGGAAGCCCTCTTCTGTGAGGCCAGGCTGAGAAAGCTGGGATTGTCCAGCCTGGAGAAGAGAAGTCTCCAGGGAGACCTTCAGGTGGCCTTTCAGTGCTTAAAGGGGCCAGTCAGAAAGCTGGGGACAGACTCCTAGCAGAGCCTGCTGTGGCAGAACAAGGGGTGATGGATTGAAACTCAGAGAGGGCAGTAATTGTTTATGCTGAGGGTGGTGAGACCCTGTCCCAGGTTGCCCAGAGAGGTGGGAGATGCCCATCCCTGGAAGCATTCCAGGTCAGATTGTCTGGGGCTCAGAGCAGCCTGCTCTAGCTGCAGATGTGCCTGCTGACTGCAGGACTGTTTCAGACCAGGTGACCTTTAGAGGTCCCTTCCCACCTAAAGCAGTCTACGATTGGATGGTGTTTCCATCCAACAGGTCCATGCCAAATTAGCATGAATTCATTGAAATCACAGGGGAGGGATGGGTCTTGCACCCCACCTCCCTTTTTCAGGGGATGCTCACTTGGCCCCAAACCATCCCTGGCCTGTTTTGCCAGACTAATCTCATGGCAGTGCAGTGCAGGAAGAGGCTTTGCTTTCCTGAGCAAGTTATACTGTTGCTTAAGCTGCCCTCAGTTGTGATTTCTGCTTCTCTTTTTCCAGCTCAGAGTTTCTGCAATGACATCAGGGCTGTGTTGCAGCCCACCAGAATGTCACTCCTAGGACATGACAGCAGGGACATAGATGGTGGGCATGGTGCAGGAACAGATGGGTGTCTACAGCCCACTGCAGGAGCAGTCCAGGCACAGGGGACCTGGCTGGGAATCAGCTGCATTGGTTGTGTCTGTCTAGAGAGAATACTGTGGAAAAGCAGCTGTGAGCTGGGTTTCTCTCCAGGGAGGACATGTCAACATCCTGTAGAAGGGCACAGGAGAGAATTACAAGTAGACACATGGATAACGAGCCCACGAGCAAATTATGCAGCTAAAGCATTTGACAAGGGTTTGTTCCCTCCTGGTGCCCTAGAGCAGCAGGCACCAGAGTGCAGAGCACCAGGGAAACAGCCTGGGTGTGTTTGGAAATAGCCACCAAACCCCAATTAATTGGAACCCAAGGGAGTGTGTGTGGTTCCCTTCCTACCCACTACCCTCTGCTGAGGGCCAGAGAATGCTGCTGTAAGAGCTGCAGCACACTGGACCTCAGATAATCATTTGGGCACTGAGATCTGAACACATGCCTGTCCCAAAATAATGCCTTGATTCACTGAGGCCACTGGGAATGAGGGGCTCAGGGACATGGTTTAGCACCAGGTTTGGTAAAGAATGGTTGGACTCCATGATTCACAGATTCATAGAACACCAGGCTGGAAGGGACCTCAAGGATCATCTGGTCCCAAATTAATGCCTTGATTCACGGAGGCCACTGGGAATGAGTGGCTCAGGGTCATGGTTTAGCACCAGGCTTGGTGGAGTAAAGAATGGTTAGACTCCATGATTCATAGAACACCAGATTCCAGATTCATAGAACCAGATCCCAGACTCATAGAACACCAGGCTGGAAGGGACCTCAAGGATCATCAGGTCCCAAATTATTGCCTTGATTCACTGAGGCCACTGGGAATGAGGGGCTCAGGGACATGGTTTAGCACCAGGCTTGGTAAAGAATGGTTGGACTCCATGATTCACAGATTCATAGAACACCAGGCTGGAGGGGACCTCAAGGATCATCTGGTCCCAAATTAATGCCTTGATTCACTGAAGCCACTGGGAATGAGGGGCTGAGGGACATGGTTTAGCACCAGGCTTGGTGGAGTAAAGAATGGTTAGACTCCATGATTCATAGAACACCAGATTCCAGATTCATAGAACCAGATTCCAGCTTCATAGAACACCAGGCTGGAGGGGACCTCAAGGATCATCTGGTCCCAAATTATTGCCTTGATTCACGGAGGCCACTGGGAATGAGGTGCTGAGGGACATGGTTTAGCACCAGGCTTGGTAAAGAATGGTTGGACTCCATGATTCATAGCTTCATAGATTCATAGAACACCAGGCTGGAGGGGACCTCAAGGATCATCTGGTCCCAAAATAATGCCTTGATTCACGGAGGCCACTGAGAATGAGGTGCTGAGGGACATGGTTAGCACCAGGCTTGGTGGAGTAAAGAATGGTTAGACTCCATGATTCATAGAACACCAGATTCCAGATTCATAGAACCAGATTCCAGCTTCATAGAACACCAGGCTGGAAGGGACCTCAAGGATCATCTGGTCCCAAATTAATGCCTTGATTCACTGAAGCCACTGGGAATGAGGGGCTCAGGGACATGGTTTAGCACCAGGCTTGGTGGAGTAAAGAATGGTTAGACTCCATGATTCATAGACTCATAGAACACCAGGCTGGAGGGGACCTCAAGGATCATCTGGTCCCAAATTAATGCCTTGATTCACTGAAGCCACTGGGAATGAAGTGCTGAGGGACATGGTTAGCACCAGGCTTGGTAAAGAATGGTTGGACTCCATGATTCACAGATTCATAGAACACCAGGCTGGAAGGGACCTCAAGGATCATCTGGTCCATCTGGGCTCTGCACATTGGCCACAACCCCATGCAGCACTACAGGCTTCTCCTTCTCCAGGCTGAACAGCCCTGAATCTTCCAGCTTGTCTTCATAGGAGAGGTGCTCCAGCCCTTTGATCATCATCTTCAAGGTTCTTTCCAACCTGACATTGCATGACTGATTCTATGCTCTATTAGTTGGATATTCCATGCCATAGATTTAATATCAGAAGCTCTGTACAACATTGTTTTGCCCAAAGTAGCCTAGAGAAGAGAAGGCTCAGGGGAAACCTTATTGCTGTCTCCAACTACCTGAAGGGAGGTTGTAGCCAGGTGGGGGTTGGTCTCTTCTCCCAGAAAACCAGCACCAGAACATGAGAACACAGTCTCAAGCTGTGCCAGGGGAGGTTTAGGCTGGAGGTGAGGAAGAAGTTCTTCATAGAGAGAGAGATTGGCCATTGGAATGTGATGCCCAGGGAGGTGGTGGAGTCACCATCACTGGAGGTGTTTAGGAAGAGACTGGATGAGGCACTTGGTGCCATGGTTTAGTTGATTAGATGGTGCTGGGTGATAGGTTGGACTTGATGATCTCAAAAGTCTTTTCCAACCTGGTCAATTCCATTCCATTCCATTCCATTCCATTCCATTCCATTCCATTCCATTCCATTCCATTCCATTCCATTCCATTTCATTCTATTCTATTTATCCTATCCCATCCTATCCTATCCTATCCTATCCTATCCTATCCTATCCTATCCTATCCTATCCTATCCTATCCTATCCTATCCTATCCTAATTTCAAGCAAACCAACCCAGACATATTTCCCATTCCCATGACAATGCCATGCTTCTGAGAGTGGCAGTTCAGTTGCTTTCCTATGACTGCCTGTCTAGAGGATGGTACAACCCATGACACAACCTAGGCTCACACTTGTGTCTTGGCTAAGTGGGTACCAGTGGGTATCTGAGGACATGCAGAGCAGTTAGGAGGATCACCATCTAAAGGGGAATAATGGTAAGAGAGAGCTATCCACTGATGCCAGGCACCAGAAAGAAATACCCAGGGCTAGTGTGGTATTTTCCTGATCTGAAATTATGGGGAAAGAGAACTTTCCAAGAACCTTCCCTGATTGCTCAGGCAGCTTCTGGCCCTTATCAGCCACTTGCAGTTAAGAGCTGATATTTAAAAGCAGACATTGCTGCAGGCACCACTCAAAATCCCACCAGTGTCCTTGGAAAGATGACTGCTGCCCATGGGAGGTGTAAATCCCAGCCTTGGCCAACAGCTGATGCTGGACTTCAGCTGTGGTCAAGATGTGGTTTTGTCCTGCAGAGAACAAATATTTTAACAGATTCCCAGGTTCTCAGCTTTGCAGTGGGGGTGATGTGTTAAACATTGTCCTGTTTGACTCTGCTGCTGTGGTGAGCACTGAGTTCTGCTGGGCAAACAATGACTGGCAGACAGGTTACACTGCAGCCCATGCCAAAGGAGCACTAAGGAAGTCAGGTAAGAGGAGTGTGTCCAGCAGATCCAGGGAGGCTCTCCTTCCCCTCTACTCTGCCCTGGTGAGGCCACATCTGGAATACTGTGTGCAGTTTTGGGCTCCCCAGTTCAAGAGGGACAGGGATCTGCTGGAGGAAGTCCAAGGGAGGGCTATCAGGATGCTGAAGGGACTGGAGCACTGCCTGATGAGGAGGGCCTGAGAGCCCTGGGGCTGCTCAGTCTGGAGAAGAGAAGGCTGAGAGGGGATTTGATAAATGTTTATAAATATCTGAGGGCTGGGGGTCAGGAGGGAGGGGACAGGCTCTGCTCACTTGCTCCCTGAGATAGGACAAGGGGCAATGGATATAAACTACAGCACAGGAGGTTCCACCTCAACATGAGGAGGAACTTCTTCACTGGGAGGGTCACAGAGAACTGAAGCAGGCTGCCCAGAGAGGTTGTGGAGTTTCCTCTGGAGACTTTCCAGCCCCATCTGGATGTGTTCCTGTGTGACCTGCACTGGATTCTGTGGTTATGTGATCCTGCTCTGGCAGGGGGGTTGGACTTGAGGATCTCCAGAGGTCCCTTCCAACCCCTAACATCCTGTGATCCAGTGTGATCCTGTGACTCACAAGACTGACAAGGTCAAGATGAAAACCACATCTGCAAAACTTTGGTTTCTTGTATTTAGGCTGGTGGTGAGGAGAAAGTTCTTCCCAGAGAGAGTTGTTAGCCATTGGGATGTGCTGCCCAGGGAGGTGGTGGAGTCCCCATCCCTGGAGGTGTTTAGGAAGGGACTGGATGGGGTGCTTGGTGCCATGGTTTAGTCATGAGGTGTTGGGTGACAGGTTGGGCTTGATGATCTCAAAGGCCTTTTCCAACCTGGTTAATTCTATTCTATTCTATTCTATTCTATTCTATTCTATTCTATTCTATTCTATTCTATTCTATTCTATTCTATTCTAGTCTAGTCTAGTCTAGTCTAGTCTAGTCTAGTCTATTCTATTCTATTCTATCCTATCCCATTCCATTCCATTCCATTCCATTCCATTCCATTCCATTCCTATCCTATCCTATCCTATCCTATCCTATCCTATCCTATCCTATCCTATCCTATCCTATCCTATCCTATCCTATCCTAAAGGTCCTCTAGTCTAACCCCTTTGCAGTCAGCAGGGACATTGGCAATCTGAGGAGGTTGCTCAGAGCCCCATCAAACCTGGTCTTAAACACTTCCACAGCTGAAGCATCCACAACTGCTTTGGGCAGCCTGCTCCAGGGTCTCACTACCCTCACTGTAAAGCATTTCTTTTTTGTACCTAATCTAAATCTCCCCTCTCTCAGTTTATAACCATCTTCTCTTGTTCTGTTACTGCACTCCATGATCAAGAGCCCCTCTCTATCATTCTTGTAAGCCCTGCTTAAGTGCTGAAAGGCCACAGTAAGGTCTTGCTGAAGCCTTCTCTCCTCCAGTCTGAGCAACCCCAGCAGCTAACAGGACACAGCTGCTGGTCTCCAGCTCCTGCTGCTTGTGGTGACAAAACCAATTCCAACCAAGCTGGTGACAAGAGCACAAACAACCACCTGGCATGAGCTCACCACAGAGCATCCCCAGCCCTTCCACTCAATCTTTGTAGAATCTCATTAACCACATTACCAGAATGAATGGGGAAGTATTTACCCAAACAGAAATTAATGAAGATAGATGAGGCTAATTAAAAGCTCCTTCCCAGAAGAAGCCAGCACAAAGCTCTGTGTGTGCAAGCACAATAAAACCTCGGGCCCAGCTGAATGGAGATGGGGTTCTGCTGTGATGTGATGTGATGATGTGCTGCAGCTTTGCTCTTGCTTCCAAAACCTCCTGTGGGGAGATTTTTATGAGGTTTTTACCCACAGTAGCTTTGGAGGGGTTTTTTTTTCAGGATCTATTTTTTCCCCTGTTTGTGGTAGATCCATTCTAGCAACTGTCTCCAGATGCGTCAAAGGCCCGGGGATATAAAAAGAGACATTGGCCTTTAAATAGTTTTATGTGGTGGTGTGGTGGGTGGACTGGAAGCAAAATAATCCCATGCACAGGTCATGGGAGATCTGGGTCCTATTCAGAGAAGAGAAAAATAATCACAGAATCATTGGGGGTTGAAAAGGTCTTTGAGATCATCAGACAGTCTCAGGGCCCAGCTCGCCAGGGTGCTGGGCCAGAACATTTCAGCGGTGTTCTTACCCTGACAGGTTGGACCAGGTGAGCCTTGAGGTGCCCTCCAGCCTGGTATTCTATCAATCTATGAATCTGTGAAGCTATGAATCATGGAATCCAACCATCCTTTACTCTGCCAAGCCTGGTGCTTAAGCATGATCCTCAGCAACTCATTCCCAGTGACTTCAGTGAATCAAGGCAATGGAATGCAATGGAATGGAATGGAGTGGAGTGGAATGGAATGGAATGGAATGGAATGGAATGGAATAGAATAGAATAGAATAGAATAGAATAGAATAGAATAGAATAGAATAGAATAGAATAGAATAGAATAGAATAGAATAGAATAGAATAGAATAGAATAGAATAGAATAGAACAGAATAGACCGGGTTGGAAAAGACCTTCGAGATCATCAAGTCCAACCTATCACCCAACACCATCTAATCAACTAAACCATAGCACCAAGCACCCCATCCAGTCTCTTCCTAAACACCTCCAGTGATGGCAACTCCACCTCCTCCAGCACATTCCAATGGGCAATCACTCTCTCTATAAAGAATTTCTTCCTAACATCCAGTCTAAACCTCCCCTGGTGCAGCTTGAGACTGTGTCCTCTTGTTTTGTCATAGGTCATAGAGACTAATCCCCACCTGGCTACAGCCTCCCTTCAGGTTGTTGTAGAGAGCAAGAAGGTCTCCCCTGAGCCTCCTCTTCTCCAGGCTAAGCAACCCCAGCTCCCTCAGCCTCTCCTCACAGGGCTGTGCTCCAGACCCCTCCCCAGCTTTGTTGTCCTTCTCTGGACACGCTCCAGCAACTCAACATCTTTCCTAAACTGAGGAGCCCAGAACTGGACACAGGACTCGAGGTGTGGCCTAACCAGTGCAGTGCACAGGGGCATAACGACTTCCCTGCTCCTGCTGGCCACACTGTTCCTGATGCAGGCCAGGATGCCATTGGCCTTCTTGGCCCCCTGCCCACTGCTGGTTCATGTTCAGCCTATTGTCAACCAGGACCCCCAGGTCCCTTTCTGCCTGGCTGCTCTCCAGCCACTCTGACCCCCTCCATCCCTGGAGGTGTTCAAGAGGGGATTGGATGTGGCACTTGGTGCCATGGTCTAGTCATGGGGTCTGTGTTGATAGGTTGGACTCGATGATCCTCGAGGTCTCTTCCAACCTTAGTTATACTGTGATACTGTGATACTTGGTGCCATGGTTTAGTAGTCATGAGGTGTTGGGTGACAGGTTGGACTTGATGATCTTTGAGGTCTTTTCCAACCTCATCATTTCTATGATTGTATGATTTCAGTTGGACATTAGGAGAAAGTTCTTCACAATGAAAGTGCTAAAATACTGGGACAGGCTTCCCAGAGGGGTAGTTGAGGCTCCATCCCTGGAGACATTCAAGATCAGACTACTTGTGTCCCTGGGCAGCCTGATCTGGTTGGAGGTGTCCCTGCTGAGTGCATTGGGTTTGGGCAAGATAACCTCTGAGAGTCCCTTCTAAACCAATGCACTCTGGGAATCTGTGTGGCTCATCTGCTAGGTGTTTAGACATATTTGTCCAATCCAAGTTCTTCCACCTCCTGATTGTTTTTTCACACACAAGAATTCAAACTTTTCCTGAGGTCTCTAACTTTGGGGATCAAAGGGGGGGGGGGGGGGGGGGGGGTTGGAACTGGATGATCCTTGAGGTCCCTTCCAACCCTAAAAACTCTATGATTCTTCCAGAATAATTTCACCCTCCCTGTGCTGAGTGGATGCTCTGCAGGCTGTGAATCCACTTTGTCCTCTGATCAAACCTTTTCCCTGGAAAGCCTGATTCCAAGGATCAACCATGTGTTTGGGGTTTGGTTTTGTTTACTCCCCTGCTCTTAACTTGGTTGTGGTTGAAAGTGTTTGGGGTGGATCATGAGTAGCTTCAATATTAAAAGTCCAGCAGCTGACTCCTTTCACAAAAGGGCTGCTTTCCAACTTGGCAGTTGATTGCCAGTCTTATTTGCTGTAAATGTTGCCTTAAAAATGCTGTTAGGAACACTGAGTGATGAGCTCTTCCTTCTGAAGGCTTTGCCTTTGCAAGCAAATTCCATCCAGAGACCTCTCAGCCCTCTGCTCCTGTGCCTGAGCACACCCCTCCCAGTTTCCTCATCGTCCCCCTTCCTCCCAGGCAAGTTTCAGCCACCACAAATGAAGTCTCTGGTAGGTATTGATTTGTTGCATCAACTACCTGCTGTCCAAGCTGATGAGGAAACCTGCCTGAGTGGCCCACATGACGTGGGCTGAGGACAGACTTATCCCAGTGCTGCCAGCTCCTGAAGTCAAAGGACTGAGTAGAAAGAAAGGGAATGCACACAAATGTCATCAGGGAGGCAGAAATTCTGCCTTTCAACACTCTTTATCACCAGGTGGTGGGGTCACCATCCCTGGAGGTGCTCAAGAAATGTGTGGATGTGGCACTCTGGGACTTTTGTTTAATGGCCATGGTGGTGTTAGGTTGATGGGTGGACCCAATGGTCTCAGAGGTCTCTTCCAACTAAAACAATTACAGGATCCCAGGATGTGAGGGGTTGGAAGGGACCTATGGAGATCCTCAAGTCCAACCCCCCTACCAGAGCAGGATCACATAACCATAGAATCCAGCACAGGTCACACAGGAACACATCCAGATGGGGCTGGAAAGTCTCCAGAGAAGGAGTCTCCACAACCTCTCTGGGCAGCCTGCTCCAGTGCTCTGTGACCCTCCCAGTGAAGAAGTTCCTCCTCATGTTGAGGTGGAACCTCCTGTGCTGCAGCTTACATCCATTGCTCCTTGTCTTATCCCAGGGAGCAACTGAGCAGAGCCTGTGCCCTCCCTCTTGACCTCCAGCCCTCAGATATCTATAAGCTTTTATCAAATCCCCTCTCAGCCTTCTCTTCTCCAGACTGAGCAGCCCCAGGGCTCTCAACCTCTCCTCACCAAGCAGTTCTCCAGTCCCTTCATCATCCTGGTAGCCCTCTGCTGGACCCTCTTCAGCAGATCCCTGCCCTCTTAAACTGGGGAGACCAGAACCAGATGTGATATTCCAGGTGTGGCCTCACCAGGGCGGAGCAGAGGGGGAGGAGAACCTCCCTTGGTCTGCTGGACACATTCCTGCAATTCTATGATTTTTCTCTAGGGAAACTGAGGCACTTGGTAGCTCCTGTGACCTGTGCTCTCTTGGAAGCTCCCCAGGTGTTTGCTACCACAGCAGCCTGTGCTGCTGTCTCTGTGTGGGTGCTGTGTAAAGCTGTCAGGTGGAAGCAGGGGGCTGCACTTCTCCCTGTGCCTTAATTTATGGGTGCAATGAGCCCAAGGATGGATTTGCTGGAGTGGCTGGAACAGGATGTGGCTTTCCAGCTACTCCTAATGAATAGCCTTTCTCTAACAGGGCTCCTCAGCTAATGTGTTTAGAGCTGAGCCAGAAAACCACCAGGTCCTGTGGCAGAAAACCAAAGGCTGAAGGGAGGCCATTTCCTCCTCTCAGGAAGTTTCCAACCCGAGGTAATTCAGAGCTCAGTCACTCAGGCCCCTGCAATGCAAGTTCTAATTTCACCCCCTCTAGCAGCTGAAAAAACCTCCCCCCTCCTGGGAGGAATCTCTGTCCCAGACAAGTCCAAGCCACTGCCTGCAGTGGGCACACGGATGGCAGTCAGTAAAGGAAGAGCAGCAGGAGATGGCAGGTGCTGGACTGGCCCCAGACAGCTCTCTCCAACACCAGCCTGCCCAAGAGGTGTGCCTGGAGCAGTGTGAATGTGAGGAGGTTGGTGCCAGGACCTGGAATCAGACCTGTGCCTTTTCTGTGCAGCACTTTGGGTATTTATCACAGTTAATGGGATCTCAGTTCCCCTTGGTGAGGCGAAGTCTGGAGCAGATCACAGGAGGCTTTGGGCCTGATGTCCTGGAGGGGTCCCTGGCTGCATGCCCCTGCATGACTGTTGTAAGGCAAGGCTGCAAGCACTGAGAAGTGTAAATCCTCCCACATATATCCATGATGTGGAAAAAAAACCCAACATATGGAAGCCCAGCAAGAGAGCTCCTATGCAAGGGTCATGCAAATGCTGAGCAGGGAGCAGTCCTCCCTTTGCTGGAAAGTCTGTGCTGGAGCTTGGACCAGGTCTTCTGCCACAAACAAGACCTTTGTGAAAGCATTCAGAATCACAGAATCATAGAATTGGTTAGGTTGGAAAAGACCTTTAAGGTTGTGAAGTCCAACTATTAACTCAGCACTGCCAGCTCACCACTGCACCATGTCCTTCAGCACCACATCTACACAGCTTGGAAACCCTTCCAGGGATGGGGACTCCACCACTGCCATGGGCAGCCTGGGCCAGGCCTTGACAACGCTTCCTATCAGGAAATTTTTGCTAGTGTCCAACCTAAACTTCCTCTGGTGCAATCTGAGGCCATTTCTTCTTGTGCTGTCACTTGTTACTAGGGAGGAGAGACCAAACCCCACCTGGCTCCAGCTCCTTTCAGGGAGTTGTGTCTCACCACCCTCATGGGGAGGAACTTCTTCCTAATATCTAATCTGAATCTACCCATTTCTAGTTTTGTTTCACTCCCCACAGTCCTTTCACTCCCTGACACCCTAAAAAAGTCCCTCCCCAGCTTTCTTGTAGCCCCCTGCAGATACTGGAAGGCCACAATGAGGTCTCCTTAGAGCCTTCTCTTCTCCAGATTGAACAGCCCCAACTTTCTGTCTGTCTTCATAGCAGAGCAGCTCCAGCCCTCTGCTCATCCTCATGGCCCTTTTCTGGACACCTTCCAGCACCTCCAGATCCTTCCTGTAATAGGAGCACCAGAATTGGACCCAGAGCTCCAGCTGTGGTCTCACCAGAGTGGAGCAGAGGGGCAGAATCCCCTTCCTGGCCCTGCTGGCTATGCTTCTCTTGCTGCAGCCCAGGCTCTGCTTGGCTATCTGGGCTGCAAGTGCTCACTGCTGGTTCTTGTTGAGCTTCTCCTCCCCCAGCACCCCCAAGTCCTTTTCTTCAGGGCTGCTCTCAAGGCAGTCCCTGCCCAACCTGTATGGGTGAAGCTTGTCCCATCACAGCTTTAGCTGTTTGCCCGCCTGCTAGTGCTGAGATGTGAGAACCAGCTCAGAAACCCTCAGCAGGACTCGTGTGATGTGCAGCCTCCCCCTGGGCTTCATTAGCATCCTTTGAGGACCCCAGCAGGCAGCATGGCTACTGCTTCCCTACAGGACCCATGAACTTCTCCTCAGGGTCAGGGGAACCGGGCCGTGGGCGGTTTCGTTTTCCTGCTGCAGTGACAGGGCAAGGGAAAGTGTTGACATTGAACCCAGAACTTTCCCACTGTGAGGCAGTTGGAGGCCCAGAGGGTGGGGGTTGAGTGGAGGTTGTTTATACTGAGTGTGGCCTCTGAGGATCCATTCCACAGGTTCAGCTGGAGAAGGTCTGTTCCCTTCCCCCGTGTCCTCTCGCTGCACGCCGGTCCGCAGGCGCTTAGAGAAGCAGCCAGCGATTAACTTGCAAGTGATTAAATTAGCAGCCAAATGTACGGCACAAAAATAATGTGCTCCAAGAGCAAGCACTTCCCCACTCTCAGAGGAGCTGGGTGACTCACAGCAGAGCTCAGACCAGCCGTTGTGGAGCAACATGGAGCTGCAAAATGATCGTGCCTGTCATCTCACCAAGTGCGCTGCCAGGCCCTCAAGTGTCTTCTTCCTCCATAGCTCTTCACATGATCATTCTGGTTGGGAAAGATCTCTAAGATCATCAGCTCCAATCACTGACAGAATCACAGAATCACCAAGGTTGGAAGAGACCTCAAAGATCATCAAGTCCAACCTGTCACCACAGACCTCATGACTAAACCATGGCACCAAGTGCCTCGTCCAATCCCTTCATGAACACCTGCAGGGATGGTGACTCCACCACCTCCCTGGGCAGCACATTCCAAAGGCTAACAACTCTCTCTGGGAAGAACTTTCTCCTCACCTCCAGCCTAAACTTCCCCTGGCACAGCTTGAGACTGTGTCCTCTTGTTCTGACCCAACACCATGGCCAGTAAACCATGTCCTGAAGTGCCATACCCAAACATTTCTTGGATGGTGACTCCAACACATCCCTGGGCAACCTATTCCATCTTCATCTTCTCCTTCCTCTCCCTGTTTCTTCTTCCATTTGTACCTCTCTTTGGCTCTGGTGTGCAACAATGATGGGCAGCTGGCACCACTGAGAGGAGTGACTGCCACTGAAGATCACCATCTTGCATGACACAGTCTCAAGCTGCACCAGGGGAAGTTTAGGCTGGAGGTGAGGAGGAAGTTCTTCACTGAGCGAGTTGTTCGCCATTGGAATGTGCTGCCCAGGGAGGTGGTGGAGTCACCATCCCTGGAGGTGTTCAGGAGGGGATTGGATGTGGCACTTGGTGCCATGGTTTAGTCATGAGGTGTTGGGTGACAGGTTGGAGTTGATGATCCTTGAGGTATTTTCTAACCTTGCTGATTCTGTGATTCTCTGTGGGATCCTTTTAGGTACTGGAAGGCAGCTCTAAGGTCCCTCTGGAGTCTTCTCTTCTCCAGGCTGCACAACCTCAGCCCCCTCAGCCTGTGCTCATAGCAGAGGTGCTCCAGCCCTTGGATCATCTTTGTGGCCTCATCTACACTCACTCCAACAGCTCTGTGTCTTTCTTATGCTGGGGACACCAGAACTGGAGGCAGGATTGAATGTGGGGTCTCAGCAGAGCAGGGTCAAGGGGCAGAATCCCCTCTCTTGCCCTGCTGCCCACACTCCTCTGGCTGCAGCCCAGCACACAGCTGCCTGCTGGGCTGCATGAGGCACTGCTGGCTCCTGGGGAGCTTCTCATCAACCAACACCCTCAAGCCTCTTTCTTCAGGGCTGATCTCAACCTACTCTGCACCCTGCCAGGATTTGCTCTCTCAAAGGAGGGACACTCAAACACACTTCATGGGAAGGGTGTTAGGATCCCACCTTCCCTAAGATGGGACTGGGCTTTTACAGTCCAGCATGATTGACCCTCAGCCATTTGTTGCTAAGCTACAATTTGAAATTCAGAAGAAGCTGTGGTTTAGCTTTATTGTCATTAAGCTCAGCAAAATATGATTTATCTTCATTGCTGTTTGTTCTTTCTGTCTGGAAGCATCTGGTCCTACATCCTACCATGTACTATTTTATTTAGGACTTATTTAAGTCAGGCTGATCCTCAGTGTGCTGCAGCACTGGGGACAGTGTGACCTCCTGGGAGGATTGGGAGTTTTCCACCAAGGGACTCAGACGAGTCAAGCCTTTCCTCCATCTAGGCAGTGTCCTGCTACAGATACTGCACTTAGGTGTTGGCACCTCAGTACCTAGAGATTTAACATATCCAAGTGCCAGGTTCTACACATTGGCCACAACAACCCCAGGCAATGCTGCAGGCTGGGGTCAGAGTGGTTGAGAGCAGCCAGGCAGAAAATGACCTGGGGGTACTGGTTCATAGTAGGCTGAACATGAGCCTGCAGTGTGCCCAGGTGGCCAAGAGAGCCAATGGCATCCTGGCCTGCATCAGGAACAGTGTGGCCAGCAGGAGCAGGGAGGTCATTCTGCCCTGTACTCAGCACTGGTTAGGCCACACCTTGAGTCCTGTGTCCAGTTCTGGGCTCCTCAGTTTAGGAAAGATGTTGAGTTGCTGGAAGGTGTCCAGAGAAGGGCAACAAAGCTGGGGAGGGGTCTGGAGCACAGCCCTGTGAGGAGAGGCTGAGGGAGCTGGGATTGCTTAACCTGAGGAAGAGGAGGCTCAGGGGAGGCCTTATTGCTCTTTACAACTCCCTGAAGGGAGGTTGTGGCCAGGTGGGGATTGGTCTCTTCTCCCAGGCAACCAGCACCAGAACAAGAGGACACAGTCTCAAGCTGTGCCAGGGGAGGTTTAGGCTGAATGTTATGAAGAAGTTCTATGCAGACAGAGTGATTGGCCATTGGAATGTGCTGCCCGGGAAGGTGGTGGAGTCACCATCCATGGAGGTGTTCAGGAGGAGACTTGATAGGGTGCTTGATGCCATGGGTTAGTTGATTAGGTGGTGTTGGATGATGGGTTGGACTTGATGATCTCAAAGGTGTCTTCCAACCTGGTTATTTCTATTCTATTCTATTCTACTCTACTCTACTCTACTCTACTCTACTCTTCTTTACTCTACTCTATTCTTCTATTCTATTCTATTCTCTCTGCACAGATCCTTGCACTCAGAGCTTGTTTCCTCCCTTCACAAGGTTGAATCCTCCCTCATTTTGTGGCTGTTGGTCTCCATCCCATTCTGAATGCCTCTTTTAGCCATCTCCACTGGTGCAAGGTTGGTCACTCAGAAAAGTTTCCTCACTAGCAACTTTTCACTTGATTTTCTCCTTTCCTAGGCTATCATTCACAGCTTCACAGATTGCACTGGGTTGGAAGGGACCCTCAAAGGTCATCTTGTTCAAACCCCCCCAGTCAACAGGGACACCTCCAAGTAGACTGCCCAGGGCCACATCAAGTCTAATCCTGAATCATCATAGAATTGTTAGGGTTGGAAGGGACCTCAAGAGTCATCCAGTTCCAACCCCCCTGCCATGGGCAGGGACACCTCACACTACAGCAGGTTGCTCACAGCCACATCCAGCCTGGCTGCAAAAACCCTCCAGGGATGAGGCTTCCACCACCACCCTGGGCAACCTGTGCCAGTTTCTCACCACCCTCATGGGGAAGAACTTCTTCCTAACATCCAGTCTGAATTTACCTCAAGTCCATTATGTGACCTACCCTGGATACTATGCTCCTGCTGTGGCAGGATCTCCAGAGGTACCCTTCCAACCCCTAACATCCTGTGCATCCTGTGAAGATCTCTGGGCAGCCTGTTGCAGTATTCCACCACCCTCATTGCAGAACTTCCTCCTGATGTCCCCTGCTCCAGTTTCAAACCAGTGCCCCAGTACTGCAGTTGCTCTGTTTCGTTCCCTGAACACTGTGACAGGTTTCAACACACTGGAGTTTGATTCCTGCAGAGTTTGGCAGAAACCACCCTTAGAGCTAAGCAGTAATTGTCCCTCTGTCACTCCAGATCAAGAGCAAAGAAGCTTCCCACTAGCCAGATGTTTCCCATTCAACTTGGGAATGCCTGCAACAGCCTGCAAGGGAAGACCTACAAATGCAAAGCCAACTGAGCTGTTTATTGCTGTTAGCAAGCAGCAAAATCAAACAAACCCAACCAAACCCACAACAGCCCCCAAACAACAAAGCAGCAGAGCCTGCAAGGATGTGGTCATTTGGGAACAAGTCATTATTTGTTATTCCTGCTATGACAAAGGCCTCTTTGTACTGCAGTTACAACCAGGAGCATGTGTGTAGGAGCTGGAGTTCCCATCATGAAAATGGGAATCCCTCACTCTGAGGACTTTATTGCCCTGGGGTTGTGAGCCTCACTGTGAAAATTGTTAACCTCTGGGCACCCTTAGGCTGTAGGACTGCCACAAGTGGTCCCTAGCAGAGGTACAGAGGAATATCAAGCATGAACACGTCCATGTTGTGAGTGAAAAGCTGAATAATGAGGCTGCTGAGTCACCCAGGGGAGATCCAGAAGGCTGGTAATGGTCTTTCAGCAGCAGGTTTAGGATCTAGTGAAGGGAGAGAATTGTTGGGTCAGCAAAAGAAAAGTAAACTTGGGGGTGTTGGTTGATGGGAAACTCAGCATGAGCCAGCAATGGTCCCTGGCAGCCCAGCAGGCAGCTGTGTGCTGGGCTGCAGCCAAAGCAGGGAGAGCAGCAGCACAGGGAGGCGATTCTGCCCCTCTGCTCTGCTCAGACCCCACCTGCAGCACTGCCTCCAGCTCTGGGGCCCCCAGCACAGGAAGCACATAAAACTGCTGGGGAGGGTCTAGAGGAGGCCACAAAGGTGATCAGAGGGCTGGAGAACCTCCCCTATTGGGGACAGGCTGAGGGAGCTGAGTCTGTTCAGCCTAGAGAAGAGAAGGCTCCAAGGAGACCTTAGAGCAGCCTTCCAGTACCTGAATGGGAACTGCAAGAAAGGGGAGGGACGTTCTAACCCTTTAGGGGCTTGTAGTGATAGGATGAAGGGCAATGGCTTTGAGGTGGAAGAGGGGAGATAGAGGCTGGAGATTAGGAATAAATTTTTGACAGAGAGGGTGGTGAGACACTGGAACAGGCTGCTCAGGGTGGTTGTGGATTCTCCCTCCCTGGAGGTATTCAAGGCCAGGTTGGATGAGGCCTTGAGCAACCTGGGCTGGTGGGAGGTGTCCCTCCCCCATGGCAAGGGGGTTGGAACTGGATGATCTTTAAGGTCCCTTCCAACCCAACCCATTCTATGATTCTATGAAACTCTTTTTCAGGCTGACCCAGAGTGTCCTATTGCCTTTTGTGGTTTGATTCAGTTTGGTTCATAAATACAAATGTAGGCAACATTGAACCCAAAGTACTTTGGCACTGGCTTGCTCCTTGTCAGTGTTGGAACTTTGCATTTGTTTTCTCTTTCCCTCTCACCTGCCAAAATAATTTGATGAGTTTGTCCTACATGAGCATTTGCCTTTGTCCTCTCCAGTCTGTATCCTCTTCAGACAATGAAAGAGTCAACCAGTGGGGTTTTGCCCCAGGATTGTGGGCATGACATTTCTGGACATGGTTTAATGGCCATGGTGCTCTCAGGTTGAAGGTTGGACTCAGTGATCATAAAGGTGTCTTCCAACCAAAACAATTCTATGGTTCTCTGGTATCTCCGGATGGCTTTATATTCTGGCAGGCTGTATGGGAAGGGTGTCAGGAGAGAGAGCCTGGAAAGCTTGGGGGAATCTCTATGTGTAAAGGAGGTTGGATAACAGAGCAGAAACATCTTACTGCTGTGAACAGCCAGCAGTACAGTGCTGTAATCAGCACTGGTTAGGCCACATCTTGAGTCCTGTGTCCACTTCTGGGCTCCTTAGGTGGCTCAGACCCCCTCAGGTGGCTCAGTTGGTAGCGCATCAGACCCTTAATGGGAAGGTCGTGAGTTCAAGCCTGCAGCAGGCAGTAGTGTCCTATCTACTCTAGTCATGAGGTCTGTGGTGACAGGTTGGACTCGATGATCTTTGAGGTCTCTTCCAACCTTAGGAATACTGAAATACTGAAGTTTAGGAAAGATGTTGAGTTGCTGGAAGGTGTCCAGAGAAGGGCAACAAAGCTGAGGAGGGGTCTGGAGCACAGCCCTGTGAGGAGAGGCTGAGGGAGCTGGGGTTGCTTAGCCTGGAGAAGAGGAGGCTCAGGGGAGACCTTCTTGCTCTCTGCAACTACCTGAAAGGAGGTTGTAGCCAGGTGGAGGTTGGTCTCTTCTCCCAGACAACCAGCACCAGAACAAGAGGACACAGTCTCAAGCTGTGCCAGAGGAGGTTCAGACTGGATGTTAGGAAGAAATTCTTCCCAGAAAGAGATTGGCCATTGGAATGTGCTGCCCAGGGAGGTGGTGGAGTCACCATCCCTGGAGGTGTTTAGGGAGAGACTGGATGAGGCACTTGGTGCCATGGTTTAGTTGATTAGATGGTGTTGGATGATAGATTGTACTCAATGATCCCAAAGGTCTTTTCCAACCTGGTCAATTCTGTACTCTGTATTCAGCATCTCCTGGTTGTATCCATCTTTAGGTTTCCCTTTGCAGAACTAAATCTAGGCTGAAATGCACACTGGTGGCTCTCTATATCCCAAAAGCCACTGTAAGGGAGCAAGTGGCCTCTTTGAAAGGAAAGTCAGAGGCTGCTGGCAGTGGCAGAGAGCAAGAAAGGATGTCACCCTTGTGCCATCCCAAAATGCAGGCAGGAGAGGTCAGTTTGACATTGCTGGCCTGCAAGCTGTCGGCTCACTTGGCCATGGGAGCAGCACTGGGGGCCAGGCACCAAGTCAGGCTCAGCCACAGAGCCAAATTCTTCCCTGTGGTACCAGAAAATCCCTCCCTGGGTCTCTGGGCACAGATGGTATTAGCCAGACCTCCTGTGCCACAGGGCATGAGGAGCAAGGGCAGATCTGTGACCATGGAGTTCCCAGGCTAGGTACCAGGAGCACTTGGACAGTCTGCAGAGACAACCCACAAGCCAGGCTGCTGCTCCCCCTCAGAAGAAAGATCCATGGATTTCTCCATGCCAGGACATCAAAGAGCAGATTATAAGCAGATGTCTCATGCAGCTAATTGATATCAGAGCTCATTATTCCTCAGGGAAGTCTCTTGAGGGAAGTAGCCAAGGGAGGTTGAAAGGAAGGAGCAAAGGAGTACAGATGTCCCAGAGCGTGAGGAGGGCAGCGACCACTTTCACCCCAGGCTCTCCTCCAGGGAGCAATCTTTCAGTCACTCCAACAATCCTCCCTACCTTTCTCTCAGAACAGAGTCCAACACTGGAATCTGGACTCATTTGTCACCCAGAGCCCCAGGGAATGTCTCATGTCACCCAACTTCACCCTCTTCATTTTTAAATAGCCTCGTGCAAGGGCAGGACAGGAGGTCAGTACAGGCTGGGGGATGACTCACAGAATCACCAAGGTTGGGAGAGACCTCAAAGATCATCAAGTCCAACCTGTCACCCAACACCTCATGACTACTATACCATGGCACCAAGTGCCACATCCAATCCCCTCTTGAACACTTCCAGGGATGGTGACTCCACCACCTCCCTGGGCAGCACATTCCAATGGCTAACAACTCTCTCTGGGAAGAACTTTCTCCTCACCTCCAGCCTAAACCTCCCCTGGCACAGCTTGAGACTGTGTCCTCTTGTTCTGGTGCTGGTTACCTGGGAGAAGAGACCAACCCTCACCTGGCTACAACCTCCCTTCAGGTAGTTGTAGAGGGCAATGAGGTCTCCCCTGAGCCTCCTCTTCTCCAGGCTAAGCAAGCCCAGCTCCCTCAGCCTCTCCTCACAGGGCTGTGCTCAAGGCCTCTCCCCAGCCTTGTTGCCCTTCTTTGGACACCTTCCAGCAACTCAACATCTTTCCTAAACTGAGGGGCCCAGAACTGGACACAGGACTCAAGGTGTGGCCTAACCAGTGCTGAGTACAGGGCTCAATGACCTCCCTGCTCCTGCTGGCCACACTCTTCCTGATGCAGACCAGGATGCCATTGGCCTTCTTGGCCACCTGGGCACACTGCAGGCTCATGTTCAGCCAGCTGTCACTTGTGCTAGTCTTGGGTGCAGTGGCCCAAAGTGAAGTATTTAAGCAGATGCTGAGCTTCAAAGATTCCCCAGTAGCAGGTCTGGAGGCTGGTGAAAACCCCAGCTGGAAAACCAAGCGGAAATGTCCCAGGTTTAACAACCTCTGCTTCAGCTCTGCTCACAGTTCTGAGGCAGCCCCTTCATGCCAAGTTTCCATGGCTTTCTTGCCATGCAACCAGCAGCTTCAAAACCTTGGCAGCTCTGTGCTAAGGCAGGGTTTGCCTCCTGGATTCACCGCAAGTAACCTGGAAGCCCTGAGCATCTTGGCTCCAGAAAGGCTTTGCTCATGCTCCAGGGCTTCCTGCTGTTAATTTGTGGGGCATCAAGACACTCCAGCCCCAGAGATTCACAAATACCAAGGACCTTAGAACTTCTATTGCCTGATCTCCTCTGCTGCTCAGCCCAATGAAAGCCCAAGAAAAGTAGCTGGCTAAGGGCTTGGGGGTGCTGATTGACAGATGCCTAAACATGAGCCAGCAGTGTGCCCAGGTGGCCAAGAAGGCCAATGGCATCCTGGCCTGTATAATGAACAGTGTGGCCAGCAGGAGCAGGGAAGTCATTGTGCCCTGTGTTCAGCACTGGTTAAACCACACCTTGAGTCCTGTGTCCAGTTCTGGGCTCCTCAGTTTAAGAAGGACATTGAGACACTTGAATGTGTCCAGAGAAGGGCAACAAGTCTGGGGAGAGGCCTTGAGCACAGCCCTGTGAGGAGAGGCTGAGGGATCTGGGGTTGTTTAGCCTGGAGAAGAGGAGGCTCAGGGGAGACCTTCTTCCTCTCTACAACTCCCTGAAGGGAGGTTGTAGCCAGGAGGGTGTTGGTCTCTTCTCTCAGGCAACCAGCACCAGAAAAAGAGGAAACAGTCTCAAGCTGTGCCAGGGGAGGTTTAGGCTGGAGGTGAGGAGAAAGTTCTTCCCAGAGAGAGTTGTTAGCCATTGGAATGTGCTGCCCAGGGAGGTGGTGGAGTCACCATCCCTGGAGGTGTTCAAGAGGAGACTGGAGGTGGCACTTGGTGCCATGGTGTAGTCATGAGCTGTTGGTTGACAGGTTGGACTTGATGATCTCTGAGGTCTCTTCCAACCTTGGTGGTTCTGTGATTCTGTGATCTTCTGCATCCTGTGACTGGGGAGGGAAGAGGGCAAGGGAGGAAAATGCCTCACAGTACAGATCCATCTAGTGAGGGCTGACCTTTGTGATGGCTCTCTCCATGGATCAACAGTGTTTCCACATCAGCTGGCAGTTGTCAGGTTTCCAGGGTTACATCAGTTCTCAGTCAGCAGTGTGCACTGGAGGTTCTTAGAATCCATCTCTTTACATTTATAGTCCATTGGAAACTTTCATGAATTATTTTATTGCACTCTGGGTTTGAATGAAAACAAAAAGCCAAACACTGACATTTCCCACAGCCCAGGCCTCTGGACTGCAGGCAGCTCTCTTCCCAGCCACCTATCAGCACGCTCTGAGCACTGAGCCTGGACAATTCCATCTTCTCACACGGAAATCATTGTAGAAATAGAGATCATTTGGGCTGGAAATTGTCTAAAGAGATCACAGAATTGTAGAATCCCAAGTTGGAAGGAACCTTAATGATCACCTATGAGGAGAGGCTGAGGGAGTTGGGGTTGCTTAGCCTGGAGAAGAGGAGGCTCAGGGGAGACCTTCTTGCTCTCTACAACTACCTGAAGGGAAGGTGTAGCCAGGTGGGGGTTGGTCTCTTCTCCCAGGTAACCAGCACCAGAACAAGAGGACACAGTCTCAAGCTGTGCCAGGGGAGGTTTAGGCTGGAGGTGAGGAAGAAAGTCTTCATACAGAGGGTGACTGGCCACTGGAATGTGCTGCCCAGGGAGATGGTGGAGTCACCATCACTGGAGGTGTTTAGGAAGAGACTGCATGAGGCACTTAGTGCCATGGTTTAGTTGATTAGATGGTGTTGGATAATAGGTTGAACTCAATGATCCCAAAGGTCTTTTCCAACCTGGTTGAGTCTAGTCTAGTCTAGTCTAGTTCTATTCTATTCTATTCTATTCTATTCTATTCTATTCTATTCTATTCTATTCTATTCTATTCTATTCTATTCTATTCTATTCTATCTGCTCCAACCTTTCTTGGCACAAGCATGGTCTAGACAAGATGGCTCAGTCCCTGTCCAGCTGAAGCTTAGAAGTGTCCAATGCTGGGGCCTCCATCAGTATCAAACATTCCACCACCAGATGGAAGAAGAGGAGACAGCAGTTACGTGGATTGACAGCAGTCTGCACAGGAGCTGTCCTCAAAAGCAGCACAGTCCTAAAGAGGGGTGGAAAGTCCACTTTGAATCAGACAATCACAGAAGCAATAAGGCTGCAAAAAGACCTCAGAGAGCAACACATCCTACCTGTCTAATCTACCTGTCTAATCAAGTAAACCATGGCACCAAGTGCCTCATCCAGTCATTTCTCAAACACCTCCAGTGATGGTGACTCCACCACCTCCCTGGGCAGCACATTCCAATGGCCAATCTCTCTTTCTGGGAAGGATTTCTTCCTAACATCCAGCCTAAACCTCCCCTGGCACAGCTTGAGACTGTGTCCTCTTGTTCTGGTGCTGGTTGCCTGGGAGAAGAGACCAACCTCCTCCAGGCTACAACCTCCCTTCAGGTAGTTGTAGAGAGCAATGAGGTCTCCCCTGAGCCTCCTCTTCTCCAGGCTAAACAACCCCAGCTCCCTCAGCCTCTCCTCACAGGGCTGTGCTCAAGGCCTCTCCCCAGCCTTGTTGCCCTTCTCTGGACACATTCAAGAGTCTCAATGTCCTTCTTAAACTGAGTGGCCCAGAACTGGACACAGGACTCAAGGTGTGGCCTAACCAGTGCTGAGCACAGGGGCACAATGACTTAGGGTCACTTCACTGGAATGAGAAGGGAAGATGTGAAGATAGCATATCCAAAAGTTGATAAGGAGTGAAGGTCACATCAGGACAGGGAGGGTGGAATGCACCTTGTCCCATGGCTTTTGCTTCTGAGCAGTGAGTGAAGAGCACAGGAGGCAAAAGGCTTGTTTACCTAATGAAAAGGAGAGAGAGAGAGCAGGCAGGTATCTCATGGGCTGCACTCAAACTGCCATGAAAATCAAATGCAAATTTCCATCTTTTCCCTCTAGGATCAGAGAGGTAAAAAACAGAAATAGAGGCAGGGCAGCAATGGAGCAGGAAGCAAGTCAGTGAAGAATGAGCCTCATCACCATAATGAGGCACTTTGAGACACTCAGCTCAGCAGAGATCCAATTGCCCTTGTGCAGGTATTTAAACCAGGCAAGGCAGCAAGCTTCCTCCACTCTCTCTCCTGAAATAAGCTCCTGGAAACTCCACGTGGCTGTCAAGTCTAAACAAAACCACTCTGATCTGTTTCTTGGTCCTTTCCTGTTTGGCCCAGGGTCGTCCCTGTGGCTAAGACCACCAGGTAGACCAGTTTTTGCTCCTTGGTTATTTTGCTTTCTCTTGAGCCATGACATCCAGAGGGGTTGCTCAAACAACAAAAATATATCAACAGTTTGTGTTTTCTGGGCTTGTCACCCCTGCCCTTTGACAGGTCCTAAAACTCTTCTGCATGGGTCTGTCATGCCACCAGCTCTGCTGGAGACTGTTCCAGTCTACATATCTCCAGCTCTCTCCTCTCCTAACTTGGAGCAACCTGCACAAGTCTCACACTGCCCAAAATCTAAGTGCCAGGTTCTATACATTGGCCACAACAGCCCCAGGCAGTGTTACAGGCTGGGGTCAGAGTGGCTGAGAGCAGCCAGGCAGAAAGGGACCTGGGGGTACTGATTGATAGTAGGCTGAACATGAGCCAGCAGTGTGTCCAGGTGGCCAAGAAGCCAATGGCATCCTGGCCTGCATCAGGAGCAGTGTGGCCAGCAGGAGCAGGGAAGTCATTGTGCCCTGTACTCAGCACTGGTTAGGCCACACCTTGAGTCCTGTGTCCACTTCTGGGCTCCTCAATTTAAGAAGGACATTGAGACACTGGAAGGTGTCCAGAGAAGGCCAACGAGGCTGGGGAGGGGTCTGGAGCAGAGCCCTGTGAGGAGAGGCTGAGGGAGCTGGGGTTGCTTAGCCTGGAGAAGAAGAGGCTCAGGGGAGATCAGGGGAGATCTTCTTGCTGTCTACAACTACCTGAAGGGAGGTTGTAGCCAGGAGGGGGTTGGTCTCTTCTCCCAGGCACCCAGCACCAGAACAAGAGGACACAGTCTCAAGCTGTGCATGGGGAGGTTTAGGCTGATCTTAGAAAGAAGTTCTTCCCAGAAAGAGAGATCGGCCATGGTAGTGTGCTGCCCAGGGAGGTGGTGGGGTTGAGGTCCCTGGAGGTGTGCTCTGCAGGGGGTTTGGATGAGATGATCTCTAGAGGTCCCTTGCAGCCCCTGACATCCTGTGAAGAAAAGCCTGGATGAGGCACTTAGTGCCATGGTCTGGTTGATTAGATGGGGCTGGCTGATCAGTTGGCCTTGATGATCTTGGAGGTCTCTTCCAGCCTGGTTGAATCTGTGATTTGATAGTGTGAAATGGATGTCATGCCATGACAAGACTCTCCTCATGGAGGCAGGGGAAAGCAGCAAGTAAGAGGGATCCTGTGCAGGCAACTGATGTGGCATTAAACAGGAGACTCAATCCCTTCAAGTTCAGGCCCTCAGGAACTGTTGAGAGTGATGAGGATGTTGTTATCTCACCATTCTTCTTGCATGTTTGGAGCCCTGTTACACTGACCCATTGTTTTCTGTGAGGGGGGGAAGGTCTCTTTCTGAACTGTAATGTTTTTAGAGCTTGATATCAGCTGGAAGCTGCCCTTCAGGGGCCAGGGAGAGGCCCAGCAGCACTCTGCTATCTCCCCTGAGTAATTCCACACTGAGGGAGAAGAAGGAAATATTCTTTAATTATTTTTTCCCCAGCTTCCCTTCTTGTCACACGAAAACCTCTCAGAAGGGAAGAGAAGGCAAATGATTAGGCACTGCAGACTTTTCCAGAAGGGCTGTGCCTTGGAGCTGGGGGCGGAAACAGGGCAGGCGTTGGAGGATTTTCCCCTCCCAGCCTGGAAAGGAACAAGAAGTTGGCTGGCTGGTCTTGAATAACCCCTCCTGAGCCCGCAAAGGCAGCCACAATTTTTCACCAGAACTGCAAATATCAACCTCCCCCCATCCTTTCTTCTCCACCCTTTCCTCGGCGACGTCACAGCGCCCGGGTCCGGCGGCGCGGCGCTCTGGAGGATGCCGTTCGGCATCCTTCGCAGCCAGCCACCCTGGGAGTGGGGCTGGGAGGTGCTGTGGTGCCAGGCTCCTGGCTGGTGACGTGCTGTCTGCCCAGTTCTGATAGAAACAGAATGTCCTGGGGACCAGTGTGGTGGAAACAGTCTGAGGAAGCTCCCACACCTCCCCTTGGGAGCGTGTTTTCTGAGCGCTGGCGTCCCGCCACTGGCAAGCCCTGCAGACCTGGGGCCACCAGCACGGCCAGCAGCCAGCTGAAGTTAACCTTCCACTCTAGCATCTTTCCATGTCAATGTGGCCATCTCTGTTTGGACCCAGGAGATGCTCACCTACCCAAGGGGAGTTCTGCTCCCTTACCCAAGGGGAGTTCTGCTCCCCCCACACTGCAAATCAAATGTGATTCCCAGGGAGGTGATGGAGTCACCATCACTGGAGGCGATCAAGAGGGGATTGGAGGTGGCACTTGGCGCCATAGCCTAGTCATGAGGTCTTGGGTGACAGGTTGGACTTGATGATCTTTGAGGTCTCTTCCAACCTTGGTGATTCTGTGTGTGAGAGCAGGGTTAGACTGGATCTTAGGAAGAAGTTTTTCAGTTTGAGGGTGGTGAGACTCTGGAATAGGTTGCTCAGAGTGGTTGTGGATGTCCCCTGCCTGCAGGTGTTCAAGGCCAGGTTGGATGAGGCCTCCAGCACCCTGGGCTAATTGAGAGGTGTCCCTGCCTGTGGCAGTGGGGTTGAAATTAGATGGTCTCTAAGATCCCTTCCCAGCTAAGCCATGCTGTGATTCTCTGGCACTTTTCTATCCCCACCTGCTGTCATATCTGCAGCACTTCTTGTGCAAGGGACTATTCAGGACATGCTTTTAAAGCATTTTGCTCTAGGAGACCATTTTTACCCTTGAGTTGGGTTGGCCCCCATGAAAAATTGCCTTCTTCCTTTGTGCAGCTCAGGTTTGGCCTGAGTGTGCATAGCATGCCACGTGTTCCAGGCAGGATTCAGCCCTTCCAAGGCCTACCCTGCAGCCAAATCTGATCTACATATTTACAGGCCTGTAAACAGGACAGGGTGGGTGAGTCCACATGCTTAGGAGACCAAGTGCAGAGAAAAGAAGTTCTGAGTTGGAAAAACAAAGAGTAACCTTAGTTCTGACCCAGCAAACACAGTGGTTTGTCCAAGACTCAACATGATTTGCTTGAGAATCAATCCCCTCCACTCCCTTTCTATAGGATTTCCCAAGCTGGGCTTTTAGTGAGGAAAAATCTACGCTCTAAATGTGCCTGAGCAGAGTGGAGGACACTGCTTGATAGAAAGGGACAGTTTTATCTTGGATGTGAGCTGAAGCCACATTCTGTGTCTACTACACTTTGAGTCCTGCGCCCAGTTCTGGGCCCCTCAGTTTAGGAAAGAGGTTGAGTTGCTGGAAGGTGTCCAGAGAAGGGCAACAAAGCTGGGGAGGGGTCTGGAGCACAGCCCTGTGAGGAGAGGCTGAGGGAGCTGGGGTTGCTTAGCCTGGAGAAGAGGAGGCTCAGGGGAGACCTTTTTGCTCTCTACAACTCCCTGAAGGGAAGTTGTGGCCAGGAGGGAGTTGGTCTCTTCTCCCAGGCAACCAGCACCAGAACAAGAGGATACAGTCTCAAGCTGCACCAGGGGAGGTTTAGGCTAGAGGAATTGGAGTAGATGATCATAGAATCATAGAATCAATAAGGTTGAAAAAGGCCTCAAAGATCCTCAAGTCCAACCTGTCACCTAAGACTTCATGACAACTAAACCATGACCTCAAGTGCCACGTCCAATCCCCTCTTGAACACCTCCAGGGATGGTGAATCCACCACCTCCCTGGGCAGCACATTCCAATGGCTAACAACTCGCTCTGGGAAGAACTTCCTCCTGATGAGGAATTTTATCCCATATCCCAGTGCCATCATCCTCCAGGGAGGACACCGGAGCCACTGTGAACATGGTGTCCTCCTGCCTGTGCCTGGCAGCTCTTGGGTCTGTCACAGTATCACAGTATCACAGTATAACTAAGCTTGGAAGAGACCTCGAGGATCATCGAGTCCAACCTATCAACACAGACCCCATGACTAGACCATGGCACCAAGTGCCACATCCAATCCCCTCTTGAACACCTCCAGGGATGGTGACTCCACCACCTCCCTGGGCAGCACATTCCAATGATGAATGACTCGCTCGGTGAAGAACTTTCTCCTCACCTCAAGTCTAAACCTCTCCTGGTGCAGCTTGAGACTGTGTCCTCTTGTTCTGGTGCTGCTTGCCTGGGAGAAGAGACCAACCCCTTCCTGGCTACAACCTCCCTTCAGGTAGTTGTAGAGGACAATGAGGTCTCCCCTGAGCCTCCTCTTCTCCAGGCTAAACAACCCCAGCTCCCTCAGCCTCTCCTCACAGGGCTGTGCTCAGGGCCATATGGCAGTGATCTCCTCCATCACTCCAATGCACACCACCAGCTGCAGGGAGGTGTTAACCCTCTAGGCATCCAACAAAGGCCCACCGAAGATGGTGGGTAGCAGATGGAGGAGATGGTCAGGAAAGACTGGTCAGAAGCTGAGACACTCACTCTCCTACATAAGCAGAAACCCTTGCTGGTCTCCAGCCCACTTTCACAAAGCTTGGCAGCCACATCAGGCAGTTTGTCCATCTCAGGGAGCCTGGGAAGGGCCTGTCAAGGCTGGCTGCAAGCTGAGCAATGAGCAGAACATGGCAGCTCCTGATTGCTTTGGGCTAGGTTTAATTAATTTGCTTTGTGAGAGCCAGAAAAAAAAGACAAAAAAAAAGAGAGACTGACTCTTTCCTTGGCCAGGAGTGACCACAGTGAGCTTCAGCAGCTGTGGTACCTCCTGTGTCACAGTTTTTCTGTACCAGCTGGAATTCTCCTGGCTTGCTGCTCTGACGCGTCACCAGTGGTGTCCCCCAGGCGTCAGTGCTGCGCCCCAGGCTCTTTGATATCTTTATTGATGATCTGGGTGAGGGAATGGAGCCCATCATCAGTAAATTTGCAAATGACACCAAGCTGGGGGCAGGACTTGAGCTGTTAGAGGGTTGGAGAGCTCTGCAGAGGGATCTTGCCAGGCCGGACAGATGGGCAGAGTCCAAGGGCAGGAGATTTAACACATCCAAGTGCCAGGTTCTGCACATTGGCCACAGCAACCCCATGCAGTGCTACAGGCTGGGGTCAGAGTGGCTGAGAGCAGCCAGGCAGAGAGGGACCTGGGGGTACTGGTCGATGGTAGGCTGAACAGGAGCCAGCAGTGTGCCCAGATGGTCAAGAAGGCCAATGGCATCCTGGCCTGTATCAGGAAGAGTGTGGCCAGCAGGAGCAGGGAGGTCATTGTGCCCCTGTACACTGCACTGGTTAGGCCACACCTTGAGCCCTGTGTCCAGTTCTGGGCTCCTCAGTTTACGAAGGAGGTTGAGTTGCTGGAAGGTGTCCAGAGAAGGACAACAAAGCTGGGGAGGGGTTTGGAGCACAGCCCTGTGAGGAGAGGCTGAGGGAGCTGGGGTAGCCTGGAGAAGAGGAGGCTCAGGGGAGACCTTCTTGCTCTCTATAACTACCTGAAGGGAGGTTGTGGCCAGGTGGGGATTGGTCTCTTCTCCCAGGCAACCAGCACCAGAACAAGAGGACACAGTCTCAAGCTGTGCCAGGGGAGGTTTAGGCTTGATGTGAGGAAGAAATTCTTCCCAGCAAGAGAGATTGGCCATTGGAATGTGATTCCCAGGGAGGTGATGGAGTCACCATCCCTGGAGGTGTTCAAGAGGGGATTGGAGGTGGCACTTGGTGCCATGGTTTAGTCCTGAGGTCTTGGGTGACAGGCTGGACTTGATGATCTTTGAAGTCTCTTCCAACCTTGGTGATTCTGTGTGTGAGAGCAGGGTTAGACTGGATCTTAGGAAGAAGTTTTTCAGTTTGAGGGTGGTGAGACTCTGGAATAGGTTGCTCAGAGTGGTTGTGGATGTCCCCTGCCTGCAGGTGGTCAAGGCCAGGTTGGATGAGGCCTCCAGCACCCCGGGCTAATTGAGAGGTGTCCCTGCCTGTGGCAGTGGGGTTGAAATTAGATGGTCTCTAAGATCCCTTCCAAGCTAAGCCATGCTATGATTCTCTGGCACTTTTCTATCCCCACCTGCTATCATATCTGCAGCACTTCTTGTGCAAGGGACTATTCAGGACATGCTTTTAAAGCAAAGAAGCCTCTGCCAACTGCAGCAGAAAGCAAGGCTGCTCCCAGATTCTGCCTGCATACTGGGAGGCAGGACCAGAATGTAGATTGGACTGGGTCCACTTTCAGTTCTGCAGTTCTCCTTTTTTTTTCTTTCTCTTTTTTTCCTCATTTTTTCTCTCTTTTTTTTTTTTTTCTCTCTTTTTTCTTTTCCCTCTTTTTTCCCCCCCCTTGTTTTGCTTTAATTTATGTGGTTGCGTACTGAATGCTGGGACCAGCAAGTCTCCTAACAATTCAGTGATATCACCTTCCAGTGAGTCATGGAGAGGGCAGGGTGGAGAAGTGCAGGCAAGGAGAGCTCATGAGATTGTGCTCTCTCAAACAGCCTCAGAGTAATGGAATAGAGAATCACAGAACCATAGAATCACAGAATGCATCAGGTTGGAAGGGGCCCTCAAAAGTCATCTTGTCTAACCCCCTTGCAGTTAGCAGGGACATCTTCAACTAGGTCAAGTTGCTCAGGACCCCATCTAGTCTGACCTTGATTGCCTCCAGGTATGGGGCCTCCAACACCTCTCTGGACAACCTGTTCCAGTATTTCATCACCCTCATGGTGAAGAAATTCCTCCTAATGTCCAACCTAAATCTCCCTTGCTCCAGGTTCAAACCATCACCCCTTGCCCTATCACCCCCTGCCCTTCTAAACATTCCCTCCCCAGCCTTCTTATAGGACTCCTTCAGACACTGAAATGCTGCTCTGATGTCTCCCCAGAGCCTTCTCTTCTCCAGGCTGAGCAACCCAATGTGTGTGGATATGCAGAAGGGTGATTGCAGCCACTAGCCACCCAATAGAGGGAGTCACCACTTTGAGGAGCACTGTCATGGCTTCAGGAGTTTTTAGCTAGCTGGGCTTTTTTCTCCAGATATGATCAGGATGACATGACTTAGGAGAGAAACATGTAGCACACACAGTGCCACTTTGGGGACAGATCTTCCCTGAGCTTGCCTGCAGCTTTCTTGATTTGTGGCCAAGAAGGCCAATGGCATCCTGGCCTGCATCAGGAACAGTGTGGCCAGCAGGAGCAGGGAAGTCATTCTGCCCCTGTACTCAGAACTGGTTAGGCTACACCTTGAGTCCTGTGTCCAGTTCTGGGCCCCTCAGTTTAAGAAGGACATTGAGACTCTTGAGCCTGTCCAGAGAAGGGGCTGAGGGAGCTGGGGTCGCTTAGCCTGGAGAAGAAACGCCTCAGGGCAGACCTTAGTGCTGTCTACAACTACCTGAAGGGAGGTTGTAGCCAGGTGGGGGTTGGTCTCTTCTCCCAGGCAAGCAGCACCAGAACAAGAGGACACAGTCTCAAGCTGTGCCAGGGGAGGTTTAGGCTGGAGGTGAGGAGAAAGTTCTTCCCAGAGAGAGAGACTGGCCATTGGAATGTGCTGCCCAGGGAGGTGGTGGAGTCACCATCCCTGGAGGTGTTCAAGAGGGGATTGGATGTGGCACTTGGAGCCATGGTTTAGTAATCAGGAGGTGTTGGGTGACAGGTTGGACTTGATGATCTCTGAAGTCTTTTCCAACCTTTTTGATTCTATGATTCTATGATTTCTTAATGATCCTGAAGATAATTCTCTAGGGTTACACAGGCCCTGCACTGCTTGCTCAGACTCAGCCCCATCACCAAGACTGAGACTCTTCAAGACGTGGAATGGCCTTTTGTTAAGTGATGAAAGGTATAAAGACCCCAGAGGACATTCAGTCCCCCAGCAGTATCATTATTAGCTCTGTGCCTATTAGGAGAAGACCAAGTCCTCAGCAGGATCTTCATAAGCCAGTGCAGAGTCTTGTCAGTCAGGCAGCTCTATCCCTCCACATCTGCATCCCACAGTGAGACACACCCAGGATTCTCCATCCACCAGGAGGAAGAACCTCCCTGGGTAGGCAGTAAGGATGGACAAGGGACACCTCAGAGGCTTGTCACTTCTCCCCAGGCTGTCTCAGTGTTTCACAAGTGGATTGGGTGGGGTTGGATGGAGACCTCCCTGCTGGGAGCACTACTCCAGGAGCAGCAGACCCATCCAAGCAGGGCAAGTCATGTCTTCACTTGACTCTTTAGGTGAGGGTCTGGGGTCTCAGGTGCTCCATCATGGCAGGGATAAGTGGATCACAGTGCACACACACTGCACCACTCACCACACCAAGACCATCCCATGGGTGGGTGTCCTCAAGGTGAGTGTCAGCAACTCTCCCTGTGGAAAATGCAGCAAGCTTTGCCATGAAGTGTGAAGCTGGATGCCCAAGACAGGTGGCCAGAGGGCTGATTTGAAGTGAGAGGAGCTTCTCTTTCAAACAAGAACAGGTTTCACAAACTTGAACAATGCCACAGGTCCTACAACACCTGGGCTTCCTCTGCTTTGATATTGCCCTCTTCTGGCTCTGATGCTTTTGGGGCCAGAGCATCAAAAACTGCTTTTGCACAGAGATCCCAGGGCAAAGGCCCTTGTGCATCAGTCTCTCTTGCTATATTTAATGGTTTATTCCCACTTTCTGTTTCTTGACCTTGGACACATCAGAAGGTGTTGCCATGGTTCTTCAAGTGTACTGTCTCCTACACCTCCTAACATTTGGGCTTGAGGTGAGGAGAAAGTTCTTCACTGAGAGAGTAATTCACCATTGGAATGTGCTGCCCAGGGAGGTGGTGGAGTCACCATCCCTGGAGGTGTTGAAGAGGGGATTGGATGTGGCACTTGGTGCCATGGTCTAGTGACAGGTTGGACTCGATGATCTTTGAGGTCTCTTCCAACCTTGGTGATACTGTGTGATACTGTGATCTATGATCCTGTCCAGTCGCTGAGACAAAGCCCAGCCCCAAAACTCTCCCTCTCTCAAAATCATGGAATGGTCCAGGCTGGAAGGGACCTTCAAAGGCCATCCACTCTGACCTCCCTGCAGTCAGCAGGGACAGCCTCAACTAGATCAGGCTGCCCAGAGCCCTGCTGAGCCTTACCTTGACTATCTCCAGGGAAGGAGCCTCAACCACCTCCCTGGGCAACCTGTTCCAGTCTTCCACCACCCTCATAGTAAAGAACTTGGTTCTAACATCCAATCTAAATCTGCTCTTCTCCAGTTTGAAGCCATTGGTCCTCATCCTGTCACTGCAGGCCTTTGTAAACAAACTCTCCCCATCCTTCCTCTAGGCCTCTTTCAGATACTGGAAAGTTGCTATTAGGTCTCCCCAGAGCCTCCTCTTCTCCAGGCTGCACACCCCCAGCTCCCTCAGCCTGTCCTCATAGCAGAGGTGCTCCAACCCCCTGATCATTTGTGTGTGTGAAAGCAGGAGCTAATTTCTCTCAGCCTTTACTCATTCTCTGCACAAGGTCCCAACAACTCTCTCTGTTGTGCTACCAGGAGAGCCTGATGCTTTAGCATGCAGGAAGTTGCCAGCCAAGGACCTGCTCTGGGGACTCCCTGCCTAGCTCTGTTCACCCCAGAGTGATGAAATGAGGAAACCATGGCTGCACTCAGCGCTCTTCCAGGGGGGGCAGGCTCATTTGCATGGCAATGAGGATGGAAATGAGCCCCTTGTCCTCAGATGTACACAAGGTTCTAGGGAGTGAAAACCAGCCAGCGCTGAAAAGCAGGGGAATTCACAGCTTCTCTTTCCTTTCAATTTGTACTTTCCTTTTAATGGGATGGAACAGATGAAGTGTGTGGTGCAGAGGTGGTGTGATGAACCCTGACACGCTGGATAGAGGCTAGGAGCTGAGCAGCCCTCAGGCTGTTTGTGCAGGCACCGGTATCAAGCAGCCTGGCTCAAGAAGTGATGCCAAGGCTCATTTCTGAGAGACCCTGCTTTGATTTGCTTTGTTCCCACAGCTTTTGTGGCTTCTTTGCCTCTCTCTGAAATGCTACAGAAAGCTGCAGCTCTGCTGAGAACCCAACACCCACTGCAAGCAGGGCTCCCAGCAACACTGTGAAAGAGGGACAGGGATCTGCTGGAGAGGGTCCAGCGGAGGGCTACCAGGATGATTAGAGGACTGGAGCGCTGCCTGGGGAGGAGAGGCTGAGGGACCTGGGGCTGTTCAGTCTGGAAAAGAGAAGACTGAGAGGGGATTTAATCAATGTTCATAAATATCTGAGGGCTGGGGGTCAGGAGGGAGGGGACAGGCTCTGCTCACTTGCTCCCTGGGATAGGACAAGCAGCAATGGATGCAAGCTGCAGCACAGGAGATTCCACTTCAACACAAGGGGGAAGTTCTCTACTGTGAGGGTCCCAGAGCACTGGAACAGGCTGCCCAGAGAGGTTGTGGAGTCTCCTTCTCTGGATACTTTCAAGGCCTGTCTGGATGTGTTCCTGTGTGACCTGAGCTAGATTGTATGGTCCTGCTCTGGCAGGGGGGTTGGACTGGATGATCTTTTTGGGTCCCTTCCAACCCCTGACATCCTGTGAGCCTGTCATCAGCCCCTTTTCTCCAGAGGGGAAGGGATGAAAGCATCAGTGCTAAGAACTGAATGGAGACCTAAGGCTGCTTGTGCTAACATCAACATTTCACAGGTTTAGGTTGAACATAAGGAGGAAGCTCTTCACAATGACAGTGGTGAAATACTGCAACAGGTTGTCCAGAGATGGGGCAGAGGACCCATCCCTGAAGACCTTCAAGGTCAAACTTGATGGGGCTCTGAGCAATCTGATCTAGCTGGGGCTGTGCCTGCTCACTGCAAGGGGACTGGACAAGATGACCTTTGAGGATCCCTTCCCACCTGATGCATTCTGTGAAACTCAGGCACCAAACCTCTCCCCACAAAGGGCCAGGGCTGGATTGGATGCTAAATGAAGTCCTTCACCTGTCTTGGCCCCAGATGTTCACACTGAGCTATGGCAGGGTCCAGCTGGATGCAGTCTCTTAGGGCTGAGAGCCAGGGATTGTCTTGCACAGAGGGAGGGCTCTGGGTAGAAGGCAGAATGGAGAGGTGGACGTCTGGGCAGGAAAAGAGAGCCATGCACTGAGACCTGAGAGTGAGGAGAGGAATTGATACCAGGTCTGGAAAGCCACCACGGCCCCACAGGATAACAGATTCACAACATTCCAGCATGGTGGGGGTTGGAAGAGACCCTGTGCACATCACTAGTCCAATCCAGGCTCACCCACAGCTGGTCACCCTGCCCCCAACCTTGGACCCACAGGAACCATCTGCTGCTGTGGGCAGTGTGGGGATCTTATCAATGCTGATCAGTATCTACAAGGTGGGAGTCCAGAGGCTGGACCAGACTCTTGTGACTGGTGCCCAGTACAAGGCATAGGGTAACAGGCACAAACTGCAACCCAGGAGGGGCCTTCTGAACAGGAGGAAGAATTTCTTTGGTGTGAGGGTGCTGGAGCCCTGGAGCAGGCTGCTCAGAGAGGCTGTGGAGTCTCCTTCTGTGGAGAGATCCCAACCCCACCTGGACACTGTGATCCAAGGCAAGCTGCTGTGGGTGACTGTGCTTTAGCAGGGGGCTTGGACTGGATGATCTCCAGAGGGCCCTTCCAAGCCCCTCCATACTGGGATCCTGGGGTCTCAAGCACCACTCCAGCCCTATGCCTTGGGCTGGCCTTCAGCTGGTATTTAAGCTGCAAGGCTGCATCTGTACTTTCCCTGCCTAACCATCAGACTAGGCTGAGCTCTGTCTGCCTTCTCCCACGTCCCCGTGGCAGAGGATCCCACGTACCTCATGTTGAGTCTGGCTGGGATTTCTGGAGATGTGAGGGAAGGATGGAAGGAAGCTTCACTGGTGGCCCCAGGGCTCTGAGTTCCTGGCTGATGGGCTTTGGGGGGGTTTTGTTTTCCTCCAGCAAACAGTCTGGGGAGGTTTTTTTCTGTCGTGTCAGCCCCAAAGCTCAGGCTTCTGGCACCCGTCGTGGTGTTTTGACACCAGGCTGTGGAGCAGAGGGTGAATGATGCTGCTCTGCAGGGCTGATGATATTTACTCAAACACAAATGAATGCTCACTCACATGGCGACGGCATTTGTCATCCGGAGCTAAAATTAACAGAAATTAAGGCTGAGTCAGAAAGTTATTTCAGGTCCGAGCGGGGAACACCGAGCGGCGAAGCCACGTGGGAGCAACACTGACATCTCCTGGCTGCCGAGAGCTTTCTCACCATACAAACCCTCGGGAGGCTCCTGAGGAAAACTTGCCTGCAGGGGTTGGGGCGGGCAAAAGTGTCTCCCGGTAGCTGGTAAAGGGCTGGGTTCTGCCTGAGCCCACTTCAAGGGTCCTCAGCAGCCCTTCGACATCTGAACAGAGGATGTGCTGCGAGGATGATGAAGGGACTTGGAACGTCTTTGCAGGAGGTGTGCAAGAGGGGATTGGATGTGGCACTTGGTGCCATGGTTTAGTCATGAGGTGTTGGGTGACAGGTGAGCTTGATGAGCTTTGAGGTCTCTTCCAACCTTGGTGATTCTGTGTGATTCTGAGCCTCCTCTTCTCCAGGCTAAGCAACCCCAGCTCCCTCAGCCTCTCCTCACAGGGCTGTGCTCCAGACCCCTCCCCAGCCTCGTTGGCCTTCTCTGGACACCTTCAAGAGTCTTAATGTCCTATCAATATCTGAGGGGTGGGTGTCAAGATGAAGGTGCCAGGCTCTTTACAGTGGTGCCCAGTGATAGGACAAGGAACAACAAGTACAAGCTGGAATCCATAGTAGTATCATAGAATCAGTCAGGGTTGGAAGGGACCACGAGGATCATCTAGTTCCAACCCCCCTGCCATGGGCAGGGGAGACCTTATTGCTCTCTACAACTACCTGAAGGGAGGTTGTAGCCAGGTGGGAGTTGGGCTCTTCTCCCAGGCAACCAGCACCAGAACAAGAGGACACAGTCTCAAGCTGTGCCAGGGGAGGTTTAGGCTGGAGGTGAGGAGAAAGTTCTTCCCAGAGAGAGTTGTTAGCCATTGGAATGTGCTGCCCAGGGAGGTGGTGGAGTCGCTGTCCCTGGAGGTGTTCAAGAGGGGATTGGATGTGGCACTTGGTGCCATGGTTTAGTAGTCATGAGGTGTTGGGTGAGAGGTTGGACTTGATGATCTCTGAGGTATTTTCCAACCTGGTTGATCCTATGATTCTATGACATTGATCAGATGCCTCTCAGCCTTCTCTTCTCCAGATTAAACAGCCCCAGGGCTCTCAGCCTTTCTTCACAGAATCACACAGAGCTGGGGTTGTTTAGCCTGGAGAAGAGGAGGCTCAGAATCACACAGAATCACCAAGGTTGGAAGAGACCTCAAAGCTCATCAAGTCCAACCTGTCACCACAGACCTCATGACTAAACCATGGCACCAAGTGCCACATCCAATCCCCTCTTGAACACCTCCTGCAAAGACGTTCCAGGTCCCTTCATCATCCTCACAGCACATCCTCTGTTCAGATTTCGAAGGGCTGCTGAGGACCCTTGAAGTGGGCTCAGGCAGAACTGTTGGGGTAGGCCAGCAAGTGTCCCATGTTCCTACACGTGGAACTTTGGCTTTGGCTCTATTATTAAATGCAATTTAATTAGTTACAGTTTATTAGGGATAGAACGAGAGGGAATGGCCTCAAGCTGCCACTGGGGAGGTTTAGACTGGACAGTAGGAAAAAATTTGTTCCCAGCAAGAGCGGTCAGGGACTGGAATGTGCTGCCCAGGGAGGTGGTGGAGTCACCAGCCCTGGAGGTGTTTGAAGGTGGTTTGGATGCGGTGCTTGGGGCTCTGGTTTAGGGGTGAACCTTGTAGAGTAGGGATCTGGGTTGGACTTGGTGATCCTGAGGCTCTTTTCCAACCTGAGTGTTTCTGTGATGCTGTGATTCTGATTAGAATCTTGGGAGGAGGTATTTTCAAGGACATAAATGGCAGTGGGAGTGTTTGAGCCCAGAGTACACCTTTGGAACTGATTCCCTTTGCTATTTCTTGTTTAATTTGGAGGCTTGGAATGTCAGGAGTTAGTAGGGGGGATCCTTAGATCCTGTTTGGCTCAGGTCAGTCCCCAGGGCTAAACCTAGAAATCTTTCTTGTTCCAGTCCCCTAATTATCTCCACAACACTTTGCTGTACCTCTCTCATTCCCTGTCTCCTTTTTGAAGTGGGGAGCCCAGAACTGGACCAAATGCTCCAGATGTATCCTCACCAGGGCAGAACAGAGAGGGAAGAGAACCTCCCATTGGAATGTGCTGCCCAGGGAGGTGGTGAAGTCACCAGCCCTGGAGGTGTTTGAAGGTGGTTTGGATGCGGTGCTTGGGGCTATGGTTTAGGGGTGAAGTTTACAGAGTAGGGTTCTGGGTTGGAGTTGGTGATCCTGAGGGTCTTTTCACACCTGAATGTTTCTGTGATGCTGTGACCTAACAGCAGAATCTCTCCTTCAGCCTGTTCTGGAGGTCTTGCCTCATGCAGACTGAGCTGACCGCCACCTTTGCTTTGCTGCCCTGCGCCGCCATACCCTGTCCCTTCCTCTGACCTTATTTCTTCTAATCTCTTCCAAGGTTCTTTCTTCCCATCCCTGAAGCCCTCTGAAATCGTCTTCAAGGTGATCTTCTGGCTGGGATACTTCAACAGCTGCGTGAACCCCATCATCTACCCCTGCTCCAGCAAGGAGTTCAAGCGAGCCTTCATCAGGCTGCTCAAGTGCCAGTGCCACCGCAGGAGACGCCCCCTCTGGCGTGTCTACGACCACCACTGGAGAGGTGCCTCCATGAGCAGCTCTGTGCAAGACTCTGAGACAGACCTGAGGCCCAGGATTAACACCCTGAACAGCTCCTTCATATTTAACTCCTCCTTCCAGGAGAGAGCCGGCAAGAGGAGAACGCTCAGCTTCAAGGGCTGGAAAATGCTGACTCCTTTCCAGAAGCCGGCGTCCAGCCAGCTGAAGGAGAAGATGAACAGCCTGTCCAACAAAATCCGGGGGGGGGGGCAGCAAAGGGGGGGTGACAGCCACCTACAAAACTGAGGTGGAGTCTGTCTCCATTGGGATCCCTCAGGACTTCACGGAGACCATCGACTATCAGACCTACGACTTAACAGACTGCTGCAGGCTGCGCGAGACCGACATTTGAAGGCCCTGGGAGGGCTGTTGGGGGTCCCTCAGAGGTGTCTGAGCAGAAACAGGAAGAGATGCCAGCTGGGGGGCGGGCAGGCAGGCTGGAAGCAGCGAGCAGGTGTAAAATGCAGTTGCCCAAAGGTCAGGCAAGCATGCCCTACGCCAGGGTCAGCCCCGTCGGTGGGATCGGGAGTCCCGCAAGTGAGAGCCAGCGGCACAGCCCCATCTCAGTGAGCTGCAGCACCAGGGCAAGATCTGAGGTGGATATGGCCCTAGGGCAAGAGCTGCTTCCTCCAGTGGATGGCTCTGTTTGCCTTGGGAAGGAGCTGTGCAGCCAAGGGAAACCAGGATGTCTCCTTTGCCTTAAAAAGACCGCCATCAAATCTTAACGGAAAGGTCAAGCCCTGAAAGGTGCCGAGCCTGCCTTAGTACCTGTGCTCATCTTCCCATCCAGAGGCAGCAGCCAGCAAGGATACTGCCAAGCAGGAGCTGGCAGCTGATCCTTTGCCTCATGGGTTGGGAGCTTGCAGCTCTACAGGGCTGGACTGGACCTCCTTTGCTTCGGAGAGCAAGCAGAGTGCAGTATTCCCAAGCAGGGCAGGGGGGATTCTGCCTCTCAGCCATCAAGTCTGCGGTGACCACAGCTTTGTCCCTTCCACACAGCCTGGGTTTAGGCTAAAGGAGCAGTTCAGATGCATTCACAGGTGCCAATGGGTGTGCAGGTCTCCCTTCTCTGTTTCCAGCCTGTGATGGGTTTCTCATTTCACTTTGCAGTGAAGCACTTGCAGCCCATCTTGCTCCAGCGTGCATCTGTCTGAGACAGAGAGAAAGCAGCTCCTTTTGGTCTCACTCATCCCCACCCTATCCTGTCCCCTTCTTCCTCTTGGTGTTCTCTCCCTCAAACAACACAGAATAAAGATGCATCCCAGGAGCTTCACTCAGGCCCATGGTCAACCTGTGCTGTGGCTCAGGGAAGGTGGGATGGCTGTTTGGGGCCCATTCCTACTACCCATGGAGCCAAAGCTGAAACAGAGCTGACATGGAGCTGGGTGGAATTTCTTTCCAGTCAGGGTCACACCTATGAATACTCTCCCCAGTGGCTTTCCACATACCTGATACACCAAAGGCTTTGGTGGGTGGCTGCCATTTTGCTCAGCTGTGTCAGCTGGCATGGTCAACAGCAATGTCAGTGAGGGTTGGGGTTTTTTATTGCCCAGCTCACAGCCCCAGAGGGTGAGCTCCCCTCAGGAGGGCACCATGGCCTCCTCTGGGGAGCTCAGGGAGGTTGGAGCCATGGCAGGCACACCTCAGCTAGGCTCACCCAGATTGTGCTTTGCAGCTCAGAACAAACAATCATAGAATTGTCAGGGTTGGGAGGCACCTCAAGGCTCAGCCAGTTCCAACCCCCCTGCCATGGGCAGGGACACCTCACACTGCAGCAGGTTGCTCACAGCCACATCCAGCCTGGCTGCAAACACCTTCAGGGATGAGGCCATGGTCACCCAAACTCTACTTGGCCATGTGCTGCAGGTTTGGTCAAGTTTCAGACAGGCAGTGGCCACAAGAAGTGGCCATCAGATAAAGCTGTGAGCAGAGACAGGAGACCTGTAGGTGATGGAGGCAAAGTCTGAGGTGGAGAGTCTCAAGGCAGGTGACTAAAGAACAGGAACATGGAGTGGAGTGGTGGAAAGATGACACTCAGCATGTCCTGGATGGAAACTCATCCACATCAGCACTGCCCCCCAAACCCACCAGAAGGCTTTCCTGAGTGTACCTACAGCACATCTAGCTAACCCTCCTCAGGGTGGCTATCAGAGGAAGGTGGAAGGCTCTTAGGCATGGAATCATGGAATCTTTTAGTCAGGAGAGTCCTCTAAGATCATCAAGTCCAACCAGTAGCACTGCCAGGTCACCACTTGGACATGTCCCTCAGCACCACAACTAGAGACAAGGTTAAGGTTGGTCTCTTCTCCCAGGCAGCCAGCACCAGAACAAGAGGACACAGTCTCAAGTTGTGCCAGGGGAAGTTTAGACTGGAGGTGAGGAGAAAGTTCTTCCCAGAAAGAGTAGTTGGACACTGGGATGTGCTGCCCAGGGAGGTGGTGGAGTCACCATCCCTGCAGGGGTTCAAAAAGGCCTGGATGTGGCACTTGGAGCCGTGGTTTAGTTGTCAGGAGGTGTTAGGTATTAGGTAGCAGGTTGGACTTGATGATCTCTGAGGTCTTTTCCAAGCTGGCTGATTCTATGATTCTGCATGCTCCTATCAGTGCAGACTGTGCAGGGGCTTTTAGCAGCTGCTGCTGGGTTCATTCCCACAAAGGAGCTGACATTATTGCCTACACTTACAGCCACAGAATGGTTTGGGTTGGAAGGCACCGTGAAGATCACCTAGTTGCACCCTCCCTGCCATGGGCAAAGACATCTTCCACTAGAGCAGGTTGTTCCAAGCCTAATGCAGCCTGGCTTGGAATGCTTCCAGGGATGAGGCCCCCACAGTTTCTCCCTGAGCTTTTCAATAGATTTATTTCTTCTTCTTTTCATTTTTGTTTCCCCCTCCAGCTTTGAAATGTTTGCATTTGGACCCTCCAGATGTCCCATCCCTGGAACCATTTCAGGTCAGGTTGGTTGGGGCTCTGTATAACCTGCTGCAGCTGAAGGTTTGATGGTAGATGATCAGCAGAAGGACGTAGTTGAAGATGGTCACTGCTGATTACAGGGCACTTGTGCTAAATGGCTCTTCAAGGTCTCCTCCACCCCAAAGCATTGTATGAGCCTGTGTATACAGGCACCTAGATGCCCAAACTGTGGCTCATTTCCTTGCTGCATTTGACTGGGCCCCAAGGGAGACCACAGAAGGAAAGCCTTGAGCCCTGCTGTGCTTGAGGCAAAGAGCTCTGAAAGTGCTGAAAGCTGTGTTGGACATGGCTCTGAGCAACATGATCTCACTGAAGGTGTCCCTGCCCACAGCAAGGGGATTGGGGTAGATGATCAGGGAATTATACAGTCATAGAATCAATAAGGTTGGAAGAGCCCTCAGGCCAAAGGCTTGTTTCTCAGCTCAGCAAGGCCCTCCCTTCCACCTCGCATCTTGCCTCAGAAGCAGCAATGCCAGGACTGGACCCTGAGTCTCTCTGTGTAGAGCATCACCAGAGGAGCCCAGGCTGCCTTTGGCGGCCAGGGAGGAAGGGCAGTGTTGTATGAACTACAACCCAAGCCTCTAGAATTGCACATTTCTCCCTGAGTCTCTTAATCTCCAAGCTCTCCCAAGGCAGGAGAAGCCTGTTCAGACCTTCAGGAGGTAACCTTGCTCTGACCCCACTGACTTCTTTGGACCAACCAGGTGTGAGCAGCTGAGGGTATGGCCCCGTTTCTCCAACAGTGCCAAGCAGACCATTTCCCAAAGCAGCTGGGCCTGGGTTCCCCAGGGCTCTGCACCTCCCCTGCGCTGGCTCCGTGTCACTTTTGCACCGTCAGAGCTGGCTGCTTCGACGAGCCGGGCGCGGAGGGTGCTGAAGAGCAGCGCTGGTGTCAGCAGGTCCCCTGGGCAAGGGGGAAGGAAGGTCCCTGCCAGGCTGCCCGGGGCTGCAGCTGGGGGGCATTACTATTGTTTACAGTGTGTATATAAGTGTACATTTTCTTTAGCAGACATGGGAATTTTTTATGTATAGAGGTTTATTTTTCATCCCCTTCCTCCTACTGCCCCCCACCTTCCCCTCCCCCCTCCCCTTTCCCCACCCCAGATGTATTTATTAGCCAGAGTATTTCTGTTTCGTGATGCCAGTCCTGTCAGGTTGATGTAAGCTCTGTGGAGCAGGATGCACAGGTTTTTGTTTCTTTGTACCAAATACATGCACAGACCTGGCCTCGAGGCTGCTGTGAGTCCCTCCTGCGTCTGGGGCTGGGGGGAAAGGGTCGGAGGGAATGAGGGATGGAGGGAGGGAGGGAGGGAGGGAGGAAGAAAAGAGGAGAGAGGAGGGAGGGATAAAAGAGGAGGGAGGGAAGAGGAAAAGAGGAGGGAGGGAGGGAAGAGGAAAAGAGGAGAGAAGAGGGAGGGAAGAGGAAAAGAGGAGAGAAGAGGGAGGGAGGGAGGGAAGAGGAAAAGAGGAGAGAAGAAGGAGGGAAGAGGAAAAGAGGAGAGAAGAGGGAGGGAAGGAGGGAGGAAAGAGGAAAAGGGGGGGGGAGGGAGAAAAGAGGAGGGAGGAAAGAGGAAAAGAGGAGAGAGGAGGGAGGGAGGGAGATAAGAGGAGGGAGGAAAGAGGAAAAGAGGAGAGAGGAGAGAGGGAGGGAGGGATAAAAGAGGAGGGAGGAAAGAAGAAAAGAGAGAGGAGGGAGGAAAGAAGAAAAGAGAGAGGAGGGAGGGAGGGAGGGAGAGAGGGAAGGAGGGAGGGAGATAGGGAGGGAGGGAGGAAGGGAGAAAAGAGGAGGGAGGAAAGAGAAAAAGAGAGAGGGAGGAAGGAAGAGGGGGGAGGGAGGAAAGAGGAGAGAGAGAGAGGGAGGAGGGAGGGAGGGAGGAAAGAGAAGAGAGGAAAGAGGAGGAATGAAGAGAGAGGGAGGGAGGGAGGAAGGAAGGGGGGGGGAGGAAAGAGGAGAGAGGAAGGAGGAAGGGAGAAAAGGAGGGAGGGAGCAAAATATGGATCTTATCCACTGTTGGTTGTGCTCAGACTTTGAAAGAGAGGAAAGACCTGGAGCTGCTCAGCTGGGTCCGGTGAAGAGCACAGAGGTGACGAGAGGGGTGGGCAAGCTGGAGGAGTGGGGCTGTGTTCAACAAGGCCAAGTGCAAGGTTGTGCACATGGGGCAGGGCAATCCCCTGGATCAACACAGGCTGGGGATGAAGGGCTGGGGACCAGCCCTGTGGAGAAGGACTTGAGGGTGCTGATCAGTGCAAAGCTGGACATGAGCTGGCACTGAGTGCTCACAGCCAGCCCTGTCCTGGGCTGATCCCCAGCAGGGTGGGCAGCAGGGGCAGGGAGGGGATTCTGCACCTCTGTTGAGCTCTGCTGAGACCCCCCCTGCAGTGCTGGGGCCAGCTCTGGAGTGCTCAGCACAGACAGGGACCTGTTGGAGCAGGGCCAGAGGAGGCCACAGCAATGCTGGGAGGGCTGGAAGCCCTCTGCTGTGAGGCCAGGCTGAGAGAGTTGGGGTTGTTGAGCCTGGAGAAGGCTCCAGGGAGACCTTGTGGTGCTCTTTCAGTACTTGAAGGAGCTTCCAGAAAAGATGGGGAGGGACTCCTGCTTGGGGAGAACAGTGACAGGACAAGGGGTGATGGTTTGAAACTGAAAGAGGCAGATTTAGGCTGGATATTGGGAAGAAATTCTTCTCTGTGAGGGTGGTGAGACACTGGCCTGGGTTGCCCAGAGAGGTGATGGAAACCCCAGCTCTGCAGGAGTTGAAAGCTATGTTGGACATGGCTCTGAGCAACATGATCTAGTTGAGGGTGTCCCTGCTCACAGCAAGGGGATTGGAGTAGATGATCATAGAATCAATAAGGTTGGAAGAGACCTCACAGACCATCCAGTCCAACCTGTCACCCAACACCTCATGACTACTACACCACGGCACCAAGTGCCACCTCCATGAAGGTCCCTTCCAGCCCAAGCCATTCTGTGACTCTGAGACCTGGTTTGGAGTTTCACAAGGATAATTGCTTCCACATGAAGGAGTTTGTGGTGGGAACAAGGCAGAAGAGGATGAAGAAGTCCCACCAGCCGTATCTTCTCCCAGAGGGCTCACAGCACCCAGTCCCTACAGCACCCTGGGAGGCTGAGTCCTGCCAAGAGGCTGGGAAGGAGAAGCCAGAGACTGCAATGGATCTTGAAGTCTCCTGAGGCTAAACAAAATCAATGTTCAGATCTGTTCAGCTCAACAAACCAAACTTAGCCAACTTTTAAGAGCTGGTGTGGCCAGTGCTGGGGGGTAATAGATGTCCTGGGGGTTGGAAGGTAGGGTGCAGACAGCAGAAATAACCTTTATGCATTGTCTGGGAATGCCATCTCCAGTTGATTGCCCCCAGCACTCCAACCTCATCTTCACAACACAGCCTAAAGGTTTGCACAGCTTGGAAAGTGCTGGATTTGAATCACAGAGTCAGCCAGGTTGGAGGAGACCTCCAAGATCATCAAGGCCAACTGATCAGCCAACCCCAACTGATCAACCAGACCATGGCACTGAGTGCTCATCCAGGCTTTTCTTCACAGGGTCACACAGGATCACAGGATGTCAGGGGCTGGAAGGGACCTCTAGAGATCATCTCATCCAAACCCCCTGCAGAGCACACCTCCAGGGACCTCAACCCCACCACCTCCCTGGCAGCCCACTCCCATGGCCAATCTCTCTTTCTGGGAAGAACTTCTTCCTAAGATCAGCCTAAACTTTCCCTGCACAGGCTGAGACTGTGTCCTCTTGTTCTGGTGCTGGTTGCCTGGGAGAAGAGACCAACCCCCTCCTGGCTACAACCTCCCTTCAGGTAGTTGTAGAGAGCAAGAAGGTCTCCCCTGAGCCTCCTCTTCTCCAGGCTGAGCAACCCCAGCTCCCTCAGCCTCTCCTCACAGGGCTGTGCTCCAGACCCCTCCCCAGCTTTGTTGCCCTTCTCTGGACACCTTCCAGCAACTCAACATCTTTCCTAAACTGAGGGGCCCAGAACTGGACACAGGACTCAAGCTGTGGCCTCAGCAGTGCAGTGTGCAGGGGCAGAATGACCTCCCTGCTCCTGCTGGCCACACTGTTCTCCCCACCTTACCACCTCACTATTTACTCTTTGAGTCTCACCCAAGGAGGGGAGCAGGAGAGAGGGCAGGAATCAGCAGTGCAGGCAGGAGCTGGCTGTGACCTGTTTGTCCAGCCAGCATCTCCCAGAGCCTGTGTTTCCCAGCTCAGCAGGGTGTGGAAGCCAGGACCCACCAGCATCTGGGAACACACAAAGCATTTGCCTGGATAATGGAGAAATTTCACCCCAAATGGCAGCCTCCTCTGGGTTTCTCTCAACTCCCCCCAAAACAAAACAGGAGTAAACAGCATCAGCCAGAAGCAAATTGCTGAGGGCTGGGAGTGAAATTTGTCATTAGGAGTGGAAAATGAAAGGGGAGTATTCAGAAGCCTCTTGACATAGACTGAGTCACTCCCATGCTAACAGATCTTCATCAGGCCTCCCCAGTGGGGACCCAGAAAGGGCTGTTTGTTGGAGCTGCACTTTGTGACACAAACCCTGCTCATGTGCTCTCTGTCTGCACACAGCACTCAGGCAAAACTTCTTTTTCTCTCCCTTTGTCAGCTCTCCAGAACTTCTCCCCTTCCTTTCCTCTTTGGAAAGTGTGGCTATCAAGGAATGCAGGTCACACCAAGCTGGGGGCAGGTTAGAGGGTTGGAGAGCTCTACAGAGGGATCTTGACAGGCTGGACAGATGGGCAGAGTCCAAGGGCAGGAGATTGAACACATCCAAGTGCCAGGTTCTACACATTGGCCACAGCAACCCCAGGCAGTGCTACAGGCTGGGGTCAGAGTGGCTGAGAGCAGCCAGGCAGAGAGGGACCTGGGGGTGCTGGTTGATAGTAGGCTGAACATGAGCCAGCAGTGTGCCCAGGTGGCCAAGAAGGCCAATGGCATCCTGGCCTGCATCAGGAACAGTGTGGCCAGCAGGAGCAGGGAGGTCATTCTGCCCCTGTACACTGCACTGGTTAGGCCACACCTTGAGTCCGGTGTTCAGTTCTGGGCCCCTCAGTTTAGGAAGGAGGTTGAGTTGCTGGAAGGTGTCCAGAGAAGGGCAACAAAGCTGGGGAGGGGTCTGGAGCACAGCCCTGTGAGGAGAGGCTGAGGGAGCTGGGGTTGCTTAGCCTGGAGAAGAGGAGGCTCAGGGGAGACCTTCTTGCTCTCTACAACTCCCTGAAGGGAGGTTGTAGCCAGGAGGGGATTGGTCTCTTCTCCCAGGCAGCCAGCACCAGAACAAGAGGACACAGTCTCAAGCTGTGCCAGGGGAGGTTTAGGCTGGCTGTTAGGAAGAAATGGTTAGGAAGACATGTGGCCTTCTGCATCCTGTGCCATCAGTCTGTATTGTTTCATGGTTTTGCAAAGTCACCTCCTAATTTGTGTTGTAAATGAGGCAGATGTGCTTTAGTCTCTCCCAGAGACTCAGCTGCCTTGAGCTCCTGGGTCCCAGAGGTCCTGTATCACAGGATCAGAGGATGTTAGGGTTTGCAAGGGACATCCAGAGATCATCAAGTCCTGGTCCCTGCCAGAGCAGGACCATAGAATCCAGCACAGGTCACACAGGAATGCATCCAGATGAGGCTTGAAAGTCTCCAGAGAAGGAGATTCCACAACCTCACTGGGCAGCCTGTTCCAGTGCTCTGTGACCCTCACAGTGAAGTTCCTCCTCATGTTGAAGTGAAACCTCCTGTGCTGTGGTTTATATCCACTGCCCCTTGTCCTGTCCCAGGGTGCAACTGAGCAGAGCCTGTGCCCTGCCTCTTGACCCTCAGATATTTATAGACATTTATCAAATGCCCTCTCAGTCTTCTCCAGACTGAACAGCCCCAGGGGCTCTCAGCCTCTCCTCACCAGGCAGTGCTGCAGTCCCTTCAGCATCCTTGTAGCCCTCCCTTGGACTCTCTCCAGCAGCTCCCTGTCCCTCCTGAACTGGGGAGCCCAGGACTGGATGCGATATTCCAGCTGTGGCCTCCCCAGGGTAGCTGGCTCCCAGCTACCACCACCTGAGCAACCTTCCTGAGGACACAGGGCTTTTCTGTGAAGGCACTGCCAGCAGCTCAGTATTTATAGGACATTCTGTTTTGTTTGCTTTCTTGGCTGCAACTACAGAGTGAAAAGAGGGTTGGTCAGGAACTGTCTGTCCTGGCAGAGTGGTGCCACTCCTGACCAGGCACAGGTTAGCTGAGGCTCCTCTCCAGCTCAGGATCTGATTCATTTCTCCTCTCTTCTGTGTCTGCATTTTATCCATGCTTCATTTCTTCTGCTACAGAGACATTCATTCTCTTGCCTTCTTTAGGTGCCTCTGAAGTTCCTCCTTGCTTTTGACTGCTCTGTGCCACCAGCAGATGTGTCTGCCTCTATTTCCAATCAGCACATGAACCAGCACAGCATGCTCAGGGCTAACCAAAGACCTGTGACCTCCTGTGGTCACTGACCAGTGACCTTCTCTGAGCACTGACCATTCAAGCCCTCTCCTTGCTTGCTCCTAGGACAGCTGTAGAGCCACAACACTTTCCTGCTCATGCTGTGATCCCTTAGCTCCTCTTTAACATCACAGTACATTATCACAACACATCAGAGGTTGGAAGGGACCTCCAGAGATCATCCAGTCCAACCCCCCTGCCAGAGCAGGGTCACCCAGGGTAGGCTGCCCAGGAATGCATCCAGGTGGGTGTTGAAAGTCTCCAGACAGGAAACTCCACAGCCTCCCTGGGCAGCCTGCTCCAGGGCTCTGGCACCCTCACTGTACAGAAGTTTCTCCTCATACTGAGGTGAAATCTTCCTTGTTCAAGCTTGTGCCTGTTGTTCCTTGTCTCATTACTGTGCACCACTGAAAAGAGCTGGGCCCCCTCCACTCGACACCCACCCCTCAGATACTGATAGACATTGATCAGATCCCCTCTCAGTCTTCTCTTCTCCAACCTAAACAGCCCCAGGGCCCTCAGTCTCTCTTCACAGGGGAGATGCTCAAGTCCCCTAAGCATCCTCATGGCTCTCCCCTGGACTCTCTCCAGCAGGTCTCTGTCTCTCTTGACCTGGGCAGCCCCAAACTGGACACAGGATTGCAGGTGTGGTCTGAGCAGGGCAGAGTAGAAGGGGAGAAGAACCTCCCTAGCCCTGCTGGCCACACTTTTCTTGATGTATCCAAGGCTACCCCAGGGTAGTGTGGCCTTTTTGAAGACCTTCAGGACATCCAAAGGCACCAAGCCCCCTTCATCCACCACAGTCACAACCCCTCTGTGGGATCTGTCTTCTCTGCAAGCTGCTGGGCCCATGCTCTTCTGCTGTGAGCCACCTCCCTGAAGCTTCATTGCTCAGCTTTTAAACATCATTGCAAACTAACTTCCCCAGGACAGATGCAAGGAGGGACAGCCTGCCATTCCCCCAGGCTCCCCTTAAGGCTCTTTGGATATCAATGCAACCCTCCCCAAACCCCAATCTTTGCTTCTTTTCCTTAGCAAGTCAAGCAAGTCCCATTTAACTTGATTTAAAATGCCTGCCCAGATGGTCTAGACCCCTGGGACAAGCCTCCTGAGATAAGCAGTGGACATTTGCTGGCTGGGTGCTCACCAATGGTCTGCAGGCAGGTCCACAGGGCAGATACCAGGCATAGCATCAGAGATCAAGTCCAACTGTTCTCTGGCTCTACCCAGTCTGGTGCTAAACCACATCCCTCAGCACCACATCTCTGCCTCTTTGAAGCACCTCCAGGGATGGGGATTCAGCCACCTCACTGGGGAGCCTGTGCCAGTGGTCAATAAGCCTCTGCCAGCTCCATCCACATTTAACCCCCAAACTAAAGCTGCTAGGTCTATCAAGCAGAAAGAGCCGAGTGGGAGCCAGCTCATCGCTGGAAACCATGCTGAAAGGTTAGCATGGGGTGATGCTTCAGCCAGGAATGCCTCAAGGGGAGATCAAAAAGGGACCACAAGCACTATCTTGAGAGCTGCCTTCCTCCTCAGCCTGCTCCCTTTACCTTGAAGGCCAAGGAATGTCAGAGGAGCCACAGCTTTATATCCCCTCCACCTCCAGCCCACACCTGACTCTTGGATTGAATATGTGCTCTCTGGTTTTGATTCTCAGTGTCCACAGAGGGCCTCCCAGTACCAGAGGAACCTCTTCTCAGTTTAGATATGGTTGACATGCTCCACATGTCATACAGATACAGGATGAGATGCTTTCCTGTGAGCTTCTGTAGTGAAACCATCCCTGTATCTGGGCCTGGCTTTAAAACCTCCCAGAAATGATTCCTCTTCTGTTGCTTGGGTCAGTGGAGTTTCTGCCAGGAAATAGGAAGGGCTGGGTAAGGCAGAAAGACCACCAGAGGGAAGGGAAGGATGGGAGAAGTGGCTGGGCAGAGATGGGAGTTGTCTTCTATTTCAGAAGGCAGATAGCAGCTCCTGGACTAGCTCCTAAGTGTCTCTGTGATGTGGAGCCATTAGCAGCCAGCTCCACCCAAAGTCATCCTGAGGCTTTCTCTTGTTCCTTAACATCAATGAGCTTTGGATGATGCCTTGACTCACATCCCAGTGCAAAATATCAATTGTCCCCCTGCCTATCTGCTGTTCTTTTAAGCTGTCCAAACCTGAGTGCTTCACCCCATTGTGTCACTCCCAGTGGATGTGGCTGCAGATGTCCCTGCTGACTGCAGATGTCCCTGCTGGCTGCAGGGGGGCTGGACTAGATGACCTTTAAAGGTCCCTTCCAAGCCAAAGCATTCTGTGATTCTATGACATTAAACACTTTGAGGATGAAGCAAGCTTGCATTTGTTCCTGCTGTTATTTCCATCCCTCAGCTTGCATGCTTGTGAGTGTTTTCAGAGCACCCATCCCCTGGGGAGCTCTCTCACATCCTTACCTCTTCCTCTCTACGCTGTCACAGAACCATAGAATGGCTTAGCTTGGAAGGGACCTTAGGGATCACAGAATCATAGAATGGTTGGGATTGAAAGGGACCTCCCTGCACTCAGCAGGGACAGCCTCAACTAGATCAGGCTGCCCAGAGCCCTCACCTTGAATATCTCCAGGGATTGGAGCCTCAACCACCTCCCCAGGCAAGCTGTTGCGGTGTGCCACCACCCTCGTGGTAAAGAACCTGTTCCTATCTTCTTACTTGATCTCTCTTTCTCCTCATCCACAGAGGAACTCCTTTGTGTGTCCCCTGGAAGGAGTGTTCAGTGGGCTGGCTGCATTTGGGCTGGCTAAATCCTCCAGCAGAAGGGAGCTTCTCCCAGCCCAGGCTGAACGGAGGTGGGTCACGTCAGATAGAGAAGAATGTGCCGAAGCTGTCCTCAGCTCAGGGGTGAGCGGTGATGAGAGGCACTTGGCTCAGGAAAGCTCCTTCTCTCCCACTTTTCCATTTCCCACTGGAAGTGTTTGTCCTGGAGCAGCAGGCGTGGCTGGGGTGATGGCAACACATAGCAAGGAGATGAGAGAGGCTGGAGGGCACAGGGAGCAGGGTGGAGAGCGCAGGCTTAGAGCAAGCTGGGGAAGGGTAAAGGAGCTCAGAGCCAATCTGGTGAGCCCAAGGCCATGTAGCCTCTTCACAAACCATGAGGACAGCTCTGGGAGTGAGAACCAGTGCAATTTTATAGACACAGGCATAAACAGGTCTTTGAATCTAGATAAAGATACACAGACAGACAGACAGATGTGGAAACAGACCTTTCATTTTATCTGTATATGTCTTTACCAACATTACCTACTCTCACCACCCTCATGGTGAAGAACTTCAGCTGCTGCCCTCCCCACCATGCAGGAGCACAATGGTTGTCAGCACAGAAGGGGGTAAAAGTTCAACCTCTTGCTTTGCCTTTGGGAATAAGCAGCAGGACAGGAAGGGGTCAATGATTTGAGGGCATATTTATCCACACAAGCAAGTCCAGGTGTTAGCAAGAGCACAGAATCCCAGACTCCCAGCATGGTGGGGTTTGGAATGGACCTCTGCAGACCATCCAGTCCAATCCCCCAGCTAAAGCAGGGTCACCCAGAACAGCTTGCCCAGGATCACAATGTCCAGGTGGGTTCAGAATCTCTCCAGAGAAGACTCCACCACCTCTGTGGGGAGCCTGCTCCAGGGCTCCAGCAGCCGCACAGCAAGGAAGGTTCTCCTCAGGATGGTCTGAACACCCCCAGAGCAGGGAGAAAGCACCAGTTGGGAGCTTGCTTACCTGTAGGCAGATGATGTTTTCCCCATGGTTTCCAACGAAGCAGGGCAGAGCAGGAGGGCTGTGTGCTGATGTCCCTGTACCAGTTTCCTGGAGATGCAATGCCCTCAGCTGGTGAGACTCAGCACCGCACAGCTGCAGACTGTGCCACATCAGCGTTCCTCCGAGCAGGGTGGGTTTGTGCCCTCTCTCCTTGCTCTGCCGTCATCCTCTACGGCTGTAGAGGCCACAAAACCTCCCTGCAGCGCCTGCCAGCTCCTCCTGCGCTGCTGGCATCTCACCAGCTGAGCCCTCGGGTTCTGCCCAGCCAAACCAAACACACTGAGCTCGGCTAGTTTTAGTTTTGGTTTCATCTCTCCTCTTACAAATCAGCTTCTCCAGCCCCTGACTCACACCCTGTGCTGCTGCCTTGCCATCTGCCAAAAATCTTGCAAATTGCTCCCTGGCAGCCACCCTGCTTGGGGCCACATTGCCCCGGGAGAAACCTGATGCTGTTGCTTCTCCTCTGAACTGCTGGCTTCATTGCTGCTTTCACGCCAGCAGCACTCACCTCTAACACCCCTGATCCCAAGCACAAATCCAGGCTGGGGGAGGAGTGGCTTGACAGCAGGCTGGGGGAGAAGGGCTTGGGGGTGTCAGCTGGTGGCAGACTCCTCAGGAGCCAGCAATGGTCCCTGGCAGCCCAGCAGGCAGCTGTGTGCTGGGCTGCAGCCAGAGCAGGGAGAGCAGCAGCACAGGGAGGGGATTCTGCCCCTCTGCTCTGCTCAGACCCCACCTGCAGCACTGCCTCCAGCTCTGGGGCCCCCAGCACAACAGGGACATAGAACTGCTGGAGAGGGTCCAGAGGAGGGCCAAGAATATGATCAGAAGGCTGGAGAACTTCCCTTACAGGGACAGGTTGAGGGAGTTGGGACTGTTGAGCCTGGAGAAGAGAAGGCTCCAGGGAGACCTCAGAGCAACCTTCTAGTACTTTAAAGGGGCTCCAGGAGAGCTGGGGACAAAACACACTCCCTGGATCCTGCTTCCTGTTGGACTCAGTGATCTCAAAGGTCTCTTCCAACCTGGTTAATGCTATGCTATTCTAGTCTAGTCTAGTCTAGTCTAGTCTACTCTATTCTACTCTACTCTACTTCTATTCTATTCTATTCTATTCTAGTCTAGTCTAGTCTAGTCTAGTCTAGTCTACTCTAGTCTAGTCTACTCTACTCTACTCCTATTCTACTCTAGTCTAGTCTAGTCTAGTCTAGTCTAGTCTACTCGATTCGATTCTACTCTACTCTATTCTTGCTCTATCTCCGTGCTGAGGCTGTCCCTCCAAGCTCACCGCCCCGCTCCGTGTCCCCAGCAGGCGCCTCCCGTGGCCCGTGAGTGCCGATGTTTCTGCAGAGGATGTGAGTGCCAGCAGATGGCAGCAGAGAGCCACCCGGCCCGCTGGCTCAGCCTCCCCGCTGCCACCCTGCCAAGGAGCAGTCGGCAGACCCCGGCCAGCAGAAAATCCCAGAACCCCAGCATGGTGAGGGGTGGAAGGGACTCCCGGAGGTCACCCGAGTCCAATCCCCTCGGCTACAGCAGGGGCACCCACAGGAGCTCGCCCAGCATCACAATGTCCTCCTGTTTGCTCTCCAGAAAAGGAGACTCCGCCACCACTCTGGGCAGCCTGCTCCAGGGCTCCAGCAACTTCACATTCAAGTTGTTCTTTCATGTTTAGGTGGAGCCTCCTGTCTTCTAACTTGTGGCCACTGCCTCTTGTCCTGTCACTGAGCACCACTTGAAAAGAATCTGGCCCCATCCTCTCAACCTGCCCCCACCCCCAACCCTTTATCTCTTGCTGAGCATTGCTCAGATCCCCTCTCAGGTTGCTCTTCTCCAGGCTCCTCAGCATCTTTGTGCCTTCTTTCTGGTGAGCAGCAGCTGAGAGAACAGGGCTTGTTCATCCTGCAGGGAAGGAGGCTGAGGAGGCAGCTGGGGTTGCTTAGCCTGGAGGAGACCTTGCTCTCTAAAACTCCCTGAAGGGAGGTTGTAGCCAGGTGGGGGTTGGTCTCTTCTCCCAGGCAACCAGCACCAGAACAAGAGGACACAGTCTTGAGCTGTGCCAGGGGAAGTTTGGGCTGGAGGTGAGGAAGAAGTTCTTCATAGAGAGATTGGCCACTGGAATGTGCTGCCCAGGGAGGTGGTGGAGTCACCATCCCTGGAGGTGTTTAGGAGACTGGATGGGGTGCTTGGTGCCATGGTTTAGTTGATTAGATGGTGTTGGGTGAGAGGTTGGACTTGTTGATCTCAAAGGTCTTTTCCAACCTGGTTAATTCTCTTCTCTTCTATTCTACAAGTCCCTGATAAAAGGTTGGAGCCAGGTGGGGGCTGGTCTCTTCTCCAACCTGGTGCAACTTGAAGAAAAGAGGAAACAGCCTCAAGTTGCCCCAGGGCAGGTTTAGGTTGGACATGAGGAACAATTTCTTCCCCAAAAGGGTTGTCAAGCCCTGGACCAGGCTGCCCAGGGCAGTGATGGAGACCCCACCCCTGGAGGTCTTGATATGGTGCTGAGGGCTGGTTTAGCACCAGCCTGGGTGGAGTTAGGTAATGGTTGGACTGGATGATCCTAAAGGTCTTTTCTACCCTGTGTAATCCCATGATTCATGATTCCATGGTTCAGTTCATTGTCAAACCTTCTTTGTTAGCTTTTCTCTTTTCCTCAGTTCTGTCACTCTTTATCCCAAGCACTTTTAAATGCATTTTCAAGCAGTTCTACCTGGGCACTGTCAGAGGTGTCACTGCCAGAGGGGCTCTGCAGCTGAAGAAACTCTCCAGCTCACACAAGGAGGAGCTGGCAGACTCAGAACCAACCTTGGCAGATATTCCTTATCCTGGGCACTGCTGTTGAGTCTTTTCCCAGTTCAGCAGCACTGGCATCTCGTCCCTGAGGCCTCTCTGGTGTGCTCAGCACAGCACAGACAGGGACCTGTTGGAGCAGGGCCAGAGGAGGCCACAGCAATTTCTGGGAGGGCTGGAAGCCCTCTGCTGTGAGGCCAGGCTGAGAGAGTTGGGGTTGTTGAGCCTGGAGGAGAATCCAGAGAGACCTTCTGGTGGCATTTCAGTACTTGAAGGGGACTACAGGAAGGATGAGGAGGGACTTTTTATTGGGGACTGTCATGATAGGACAAGAGGTGATGGTTTGAAGTTAAAACAGGGAGGTTGACAATGGAGAGAAGGAATAGCTGGTTTATGCTGAGGGTGGTGAGACCCTGTCCCAGGTTTCCCAGAGAGGTGGGAGATGCCCCATGTATACTAGTGTAGTATCATAGTATCAGTCAGGGTTGGAAGGGACCACAAAGATCATCTAGTTCCAACCCCCCTGCCATGGGCAGGGACACCCCACACTAGATCAGCCTGACCACAGCCTCATCCAGCCTGGGCTTAAACACCTCCAGGGACAGGGCCCCAACTACCTCCCTGGACAACCCATTCCAGGGCTTCACCACTCTCATGGGGAAGAACTTCCTCCTTCCTTCCCCATGGCTGGGCCCACTCCAGGCCAGGTTAGTTGTGGCTCTGAGCAACCTGCTCTAGTTGCAGCTGTCCCTGCTGAGTGCAGTGGAGCTGCTCTAGATGACCTTGAGAGGTCCTTTCCAAGCCAAGCCATGGTGTCATTTGTGTGCACACCTCTGGTTTCAGCCTGCTGAATGGAAGAGCTGCAAAGCTGCTGAGCAAAGTCTTCAGGAGGCTCCCAAGGCCTTTTTTATTACAACATTTATTCCAATCTAGAAGAAGGCACTTACAAGACAGAAAAGGAGGGGAACACAAAAATAAAGTGAAGTGGGAATTCCAGTGACAAAGAAACCATCTCCCAGACCCAAAGGAAAACCCAACCCTTCCCCAGGAGCAGGACATCACACAGGAATGAAGCTATGGCAGACTAAGGGGTTTATAACAGTTAGCCTCAGTTGCTGTTGTTGTTGTTGTGTAAGAGAAAAGAAATAACCAACAAACCCAAGACAAAAGCTGTTCTGCTCTGAACTGAACTAGAAATCAAAGAGAAAAGGACTCCTCCACACACACACACACCTGTCCAAGGTGTGGGGGGTGGGGGTGTTGGCAATCACTGGGTCCCTCAGTTGCAGCCCTGCAGGAGGTCCTGGTACATCTCGATGAGGTGAGCGGCCTCCCTCTGCCCGGACAGCACAGCACCGTGGGTGGTGGAGTAATACTTCCTGTGGGTGGCCTCCCCAGAGAACAGCACCTGCATGGGCTGGGGGCAGAGAACAGCACAGCTGCTCAGCAGAGCTTGCTTGGGCAGCAGATGCCAGCGGGAGACAAACGTTTCTGTGCCTGCCCAGGGCCCCACAAGCTGGCATCAGTGGTTAGGATAGGATAGGGTAGGGTAAGGTAGGGTAGGATGGGATGGGATGGGATGGGATGGGATGGGATGGGATGGGATAGGATAGGATAGGATAGGATAGGATAGGATAGGATAGGATAGGATAGGATAGGGTAGGATAGGATAGGGTAGGATAGGATAAGATAGGATAGGATAGGGTAGGGTAGGGTAGGGTGGGGTAGGGTAGGGTGGGGTGGGGCAGGGCGGGGCAGGATGGGGTAGGGTAGAGTAGAGTAGAATAGAATAGAATAGAATAGAATAGAATAGAATAGAATAGAATAGAATAGAATAGAATAGAATAGAATAGAACAGAATTAACCAGGTTGGAAAGAAGCTTTGAGATCATCAAGTCCAACCTATCACCCAACACCATCTGATCAACCAAACCATGGCACCAAGCACCCCATCCAGTCTCTTCCTAAACACCTCCAGGGATGGTGACTCCACCACCTCCCTGGGCAGCACATTCCAATGGCTAACAGCCTCTCTCTGGGAAGAACTTTCTCCTCACCTCCAGCCTAAACTTCCCCTGGCACAGCTTAAGACTGTGTCCTCTTGTTCTGGTGCTGCTTGCCTGGGAAAAGAGACCAACTCCCTCCTGCTGGTCCTCCAAGTCCTGCTGTGGTGCAGCAGGGGGAGAGGCACAGCCCAGGTAGGACAAGAGGGGAGATTTAGATTAGAAATGAGGATGGAACAGGTGTTTAGATGTTACAAACTGGAACAGGCTGTCCAGGCTGTGGATGACCCAGCCCTGAAAGTCTTCAAAGCCAGGTTGGAGAGGGCTTTGAGGAGCCTGGTCTAGAGGAAGGTGTCCCTGCTGCCTGCAGGGGAGTTGGAAATTCATAGTGCTACTTAGGGAGGTGGTGGGAGCCTCATCCCTGGAGGTATTTAAGGCCAGGCTGGATGTGGCTGTGAGCAACCTGCTGTAGTGTGAGGTGTCCAGAGAAGGGCAACAAGGCTGGGGAGAGGCCTTGAGCACAGCCCTGTGAGGAGAGGCTGAGGGAGCTGGGGTTGCTTAGCCTGGAGAAGAGGAGGCTGAGGGGAGACCTTCTTGCTCTCTACAACTCCCTGAAGGGAGGTTGTAGCCAGGAGGGGGTTGGTCTCTTCTCCCAGGCAACTAGCACCAGAACAAGAGGACACAGTCTCAAGCTGTGTCAGGGGAGGTTTAGGCTGGAGGTGAGGAGAATGTTCTTCCCAGAAAGAGCTGTTGGCCATTGGAATGTGCTGCCCAGGGAGGTGGTGGAGTCACCATCCCTGGAGGTGTTCAAGAGGGGATTGGACGTGGCACTTGGTTTAGTTGTCAGGAGATGTTCGGTGTCAGGTTGGACTTGCTGATCTCTGAGGTCTTTTCCAGCCTTATTGATTCTAGGATTCCATGATTCCAGAGAGCTGGGACTCCCCCTGGGTGCTGGGGTTCCAAACACACAGGGGAAGATCCTCCCCACATCAGCCGTGCAGAGGGGTATGTACAACCCCCCTGGAACACAGCCTGCCGGCGGTGCAGCCAGGGGCTTGTCCCTTCCAGCCCGCCCCCAGCAGCCGGTGCTGCGTGCCTGAGCTGAGCAGAGCAGCCCTGTGGCCCGTACTCACCCGGGTTTTGGAGCTCTGGGCGTAAGGCAGCGGCTTGGCGAGTTTCTCCACGTCGGCCCCGCTGGAGCCCACCTGGGTGTAGGAGTAGGAGCCGCGGAAGTTGGGGTTGCTGCCCCAGGAGGAGCGCAGGATCCGCCGAGGCTTCGGAATGTTTGGGTTCCCTGGGTGGAACAGAGGGGAAGGCAGAAATGTGAGAGCCTGCCTGTGTGGTAGCTTTCTGTTTGCTTCTTGCCTGGGTTTGGGACTTCTGAACCACAGAATCAATAAGGTTGGAAAAGACCTCAGAGATCAGCAAGTCCAACCTGTCACCCAACACCTCATGGCTACTAAACCATGGCACCAAGTGCCACATCCAATCCCCTCTTGAACACCTCCAGGGATGGGGACTCTACCACCTCCCTGGGCAGCACATTCCAATGGCTAACAACTCTCTCTGGGAAGAACTTTCTCCTCACCTCCAGCCTAAACTTCCCCTGGCACAGCTTGAGACCATCTATATCTGAAGACATCCAGAATGGACTGTGAACTTGATTGAGTCATTGGTGTAGATAAGAAGGACACTGAGACACTTGAACATGTCCAGAGAAGAGCAACAAAGCTGGGGAGGGGTCTGGAGCACAGCCCTGTGAGGAGAGGCTGAGGGAGCTGGGATTGCTTAGCCTGGAGAAGAGGAGGCTCAGGTGAGACCTCATTGCTCTCTACAACTACCTGAAGGGAGGTTGTAGCCAGGTGGGGATTGGTCTCTTCTCCCAGGCAACCAGCACCAGAACAAGAGGACACAGTCTCAAGCTGTGCCAGGGGAGGTTCAGGCTGGATGTTAGGAAGAAGTTAGTCCCAGAAGAGAGATTGGCCATTGGAATGTGCTGCCCAGGGAGGTGGTGGAGTCACCATCCCTGGAGGTGTTTAGGAAGAGACTGGATGAGGCACTTGCTGCCATGCTTTAGTTGATTAGATGGTGTTGGGTGATAGGTTGGACTTGATGATCTCAAAGGTCTTTTCCAACCTGGTTAATTCTATTCTATTCTATTCTATTCTATTCTATTCTATTCTATTCTATTCTATTCTATTCTATTCTATTCTATTCTATTCTATTCTATTCCATTCCATTCCATTCCATTCCATTCCATTCCATTCCATTCCATTCATCTCTCCCTTCCCTCCTCCAGCAGAGGACAGCACAGCCAGCAAGGCAGCAGCCTTCCTCCACCTACCCAAACTGTCTCTTGGGGGGTCGTAATATAATTCCTTTCCTCTCCTCTCTCCCTCTTCTCTCTTTTTCTCTCTCCATTTTTCTCTCCCTCTCTGCAGCAGATCACCACTTTATTCTGTTAACAGATAGCCTCAAGGGCTGATGACCTTTTGGCCTCATTTGTGCCTCTGATTTCATAACAGGGGAATATTCAACAGAACTGAGTCTCTTCCCCTCTCTGGACCGAGCCAGTGAGAGAGGAATGAGGAGGCTGGGCATGGAGCATTGCAATGAAGTCTCTCTGCAGGAGAGCTGAGAGCCAGCCTTGAGGCAACCTCACACAACCAGGTAAGGTTCAGCTCCTGCAGCAGCAGCAAGATAAACTGACACTTGGTGCACAGTTCCTGTGCCTGCCCCTGGCTGTGCAGCACATCAGTGTGCTTAGCCTGCTTCAACTCCTGCAGAACAGGAGCTGCTTCCTTCCCTGCCTCACCTCCTGCTTTCAGGAGCATGCTGTGGCAACCAGGAGGCTGAGCTGGAGCAAGGGCCCCTGGGCAGCTTCCCAGAGCTCACTGTGAGCACCTTCTAGCCACTGGCACCCAGATCAAAAGGTGGCAGAGGCCAGCAGATAAACACAGCCTGCAAACACACACAGCCCACAAGTGGGTGTTGTTTCAGGAGTAGAGGACTGAGCACAACAAAGCCTCTCCAGCATGCTCCTCCTGCACTCTTCAAAGCAGGAATGCCTGGGCTGGAAGTGCCAAGCCCAAGGGAGTCTGAGAACAGGGAGCTCTCAGATGCATGGAGGAAGGAAGTGATCATGGTTTATTTTTAAGGGCTGTGGGAAAACCCAGGAGAGCACACACACCATGGAAGCTGTCACACAACAGCTCCCCAAGGAGGGCCACAGCAGGCAGCCACCAAGCTGCACCACCCAGAAGCAGTCACACCAGGGGTGTTTGTTTCTCTGCAGGGGGCTGGTGGGGCCTCCTCTGTGCCTGCTGCAGGTTATAGAGCCATGGAATGGAATCACACAATTGCTGGGGCTGGAAAGGCCTTTTAAGATCACCCAGTCCAACCATTCTCCATTGGTGGAACTCTACCAAGGCTGCTGCTAAGCCATGTCCTCCAGCATGGCTCTCGCTCTTTGAAACACCTCTAGGGATGGGGATCCAACCACCTCCCTGAGGAGCCTGTGCCTGTGGTGGAGAACCTTATCAGTCAAGAAGTTTCTTGTACTGTCCATCCTAAACCTCCTCTGGTGCAACTTCAGGCCATTTCCTCTTGTCCTATCACTTACTACTAGGGAGAAGAGACCAACCCCCACCTCACTCCAGTCTCCTTTCAGACAGTTGTAGAGAGCAATGGGGTCTCCCTTCAGCCTCCTTTTCTCCAGGCTGAACACCCCCAGTTCCTTCAGCTGCTTCTCCCCAGCCCTGCTCTCCAGACCCTTCCCCAGCTTTGCTGCCCTTCTCTGGACCTGCTCCAGCACCTCAAGGTCCTTCTTTTAATGAGGACCCCAAAACTGAACCCAGCTGTGGCCTCCCCAGTGCTGAGCACAAGGGGACAATCCCTTCCCTGGTCCTGCTGGTCACACTCTTCCAGGTCAGGAACGTTCTCTCATGCTCCACTATCAAGCTGCCCAGAGAAGACTTTCAAACAAGAAGCTGATAGGAAGCTGATGAACGTGGGCAGAATCCAATGGGATGGCATTTAACAAGTCCAAGTGCCAGGGGCTGCACTTTGGTCACAACAACCCCAGGCAGAGCTACAGGCTGGGGTCAGAGTGGCTGGAGAGCTCCCAAACAGAGAGGGATCTGGAGATGCTGATTGACAGCTGCCTAAACATGAGCCAGCAGTGTGCCCAGGTGGCCAAGAGGGCCAATGGCATCCTGGCCTGCATTAGGAATAGTGTGGCCAGCAGGAGCAGGGAAGTCATTGTGCCCCTGTACTCAAAACTGGTTAGGCCACACCTTGAGTCCTGTGTCCAGTTCTGGGCCACTCAGTTTAAGAAGGACATTGAGAGACTTGAAGGTGTCCAGAGAAGGGCAACAAGGCTGGGGAGAGGCCTTGAGCACAGCCCTGTGAGGAGAGGCTGAGGGAGCTGGGGTTGTTTAGCCTGCAGAAGAGGAGGCTCAGGGGTGACCTCATTGCCCTCTACAACTAGCTGAAGGGAGGTTGTAGCCAGGTGGGGGTTGGTCTCTTCTCCCAGGCAACCAGCACCAGAACAAGAGGACACAGTCTCAAGCTGTGTCAGGGGAGGTTTAGGCTGGAGGTGAGGAAGAAGCTCTTCACACAGAGAGATTGCCCATTGGAATGTGCTGCCCAGGGAGGTGGTGGAGTCACCATCCCTGGAGGTGTTCAAGAGGGGATTGCACGTGGCACTTGGTGCCATGGTCTAGTCATGAGGTCTGTGTTGATAGGTTGGACTCGATGATCCTCGAGGTCTCTTCCAACCTGAGTGATACTGTGACACTGTGATACTGTGATGAGGAACACAAGCTGCAAGAAATGAGATGAGGGCTGCTGAGCCTGCAGGTATGGCCACAGATCTGCTCAAAGGTTGTCATTTACTATCAACAGAGCTCCTGGAGGCACCAGCCCCAGCAGCAAGTGGAGAAAGCCAGCAGTGTTTACTAGAGCAATGCTTCAGACTGGTACCAGCAACAGCTTTGTCCATCTCTGGTGCTTCCCAGGGATGAGCTTCTGCTGTGCACACAAGCAGGTAAACAGCAGCCTCCCCACCAGGGAATTGTTCTTGCCACAGCACAATCAGCCCAAGGGAGCACACTGCAGAGCAACACGAGGCACACAGAGCTTCACACAGAGACACCTGAGCATGGAGCAGGGCTGAGGAGCCTGGGGCCATCAAAAGGCAGCTGCAGAGCTCCCACAACTGAAGCCCCTCTTCCCACCCAGCACCACACTGTGTGCTGCAGGTGTACCAGCTCTCCCAAAGCTCTTCCAAGGCTCTCCAGCACCTCAGATCATAGGAGCATGACCCAAGCCACAAAGCTGGGGAAGGGTCTGGGGAACAGGGCAGGTGAGGAGCAGCTGAGGGGTGTACAGCCTGGAGGAGAGTGAGGAGAGACCTTCTGGCTCTCTACAACTCCCTGAAAGGAGTTTGGAGGCAGGTGGTTGTTGGTCTCTTCTCCCTAGTATCAGGTGATAGAAGGAGAGGAAATGACCTGAAATTGTGCCAGAGGAGGTTGAAGTTGGAGATTAGGAAAAATGTCTTTGCTGCAAGAGTGGTCAGGGAGTGGAACAGGCTGCCCAGGGGGTGGTGGAGTGCTGGTGAGACCTGGGTGGAACTCTGGGCCACAGTTTAACATCCAGGGAGGTGTAGTTGAAGGTTGGATGTGGAGGGCTTTTCCAACCAAACCAATTCTGATCCTATGATCCAAGTGTCCACCATGCAACTACTGTGCCCCTGCACTCCCTCAGGTCTGCAGCTTGTCATGTGAGCAGCTAAGCAGGAGACCTTAGGTCCTGCGGCAGACAGAGAGGAGGAGCTTGGGTTGAAGGTCAGAAGGGAACAAGTAACACAAGCTCTGATCCTGAACTCTTGTTTGCAAGGCAAACTGCAAACACTTGGAGGGCCAAGCTGGTTTAAGGGACATATTTAATTGGCCCTCCTTAATCTGCTCTCAGACAAATGGGTAAACACCAGGCTCTGCCCACAGATCCATGTACACAGTTACTGCAGATGTGGGAATGTCCAAGAGAGAGAAAATGGCTAAAAAAGGATCTTAGCCTTCACCAGAATAGGAGGGCAGCTGTCATCATGGCACAGAGGTCCACTTGTGAAGCTGTGGAAGGTAATTCCATGGGCCTCAAGCAATTCTGTCCTGATTCACACACTGGGAGGTGTGGCTACAAAGAGTTGTTGGTTGTGGGGCTGCTCGTGAGGCAGGATTATCATGACACATCAGGCAATCCCAGGCACAAATCCAGGCTGAGCAGGGACTGGCTGGAAAGCAGCCCTGAGGAGAGAGACTTGGGGGTGCTGGGGGAGGAGAAGCTCAACAGGAGCTCTCAGTGTGCACTTGCAGCCCACAAAGCCAATCAGGTCCTGGGCTGCATCAGGAGAAGTGTGGCCAGCAGGGCAAGGGAGGTGATTCTCCCCCTCTGCTCAGCTCTGCTGAGACCACACCTGGAGTACTGCCTCCAGTTCTGCAGCCCCTATTCCAAGAGGGATGTGGAGGTGCTGGAAGGTGTCCAGAGAAGGGCCAGGAGGATGAGCAGAGGGCTGGAGCACCTCTCCTGTGAGGACAGACTGAAGGAGTTGGGGCTGTTCAGTCTGGAGAAGAGAAGGCTCCCAGGTGATCTCATTGTGGCCTTCCAGTATCTGCAGGGGGCTACAAGAAGGCTGGGGAGGGACTGCTCAGGATCTCAGGTAGGGATAGGACTAGGGGGAATGGAATGAAGCTGGAGGTGGGGAGATTCAGGCTGGAGGTGAGGAGGAAGTTCTTCTTCATGAGAGTGGTGAAGCCCTGGAATGGGTTGTCCAGGGAGGTGGTTGAGGCCCCAGCCCTGGAGGTGTTTAAGGCCAGGCTGGATGAGGCTCTGGCCAGGCTGATCTAGTGTGAGGTGTCCCTGCCCATGGCAGGGGGGTTGGAACTAGATGATCCTTGTGGTCCCTTCCAACCCTGACTGACACTATGACATCAACTCTCCTGCTTTCAGGAGCATGCTGTGGCAGCCAGGAGGCTGAACTGGAGCAAGGGCCCCTGGGCAGCTTCCCAGAGCTCACTGTGAGCACCTTCTAGCCACTGGCACCCACATCACAAGGTGGCAGAGGCCAGCAGACAAACACAGCCTGCAAACATACACGGCCCCAGACACAGGTAGTTGCCTTCCTGAGAGCCGGGTACACAAGATCCCATCAAGGCCAGAGGAAATCTGTAGACACTAACACATGGGTTAGTGTCTACAGCCACCAGAGGGACATGAGGGTACCTCAGGCACACATGTGGGGTTGGCAGATATGACTCAGAGCCTAAAAGGGATCTGTTCCTCTCTGGACAAATAGCTGGGGGACAGGGAGGACAACTCAGGGCACCCCCAGCCACAGTGGGACAATCAGCAAGAGCCTCAGAAGGGAGCAGGTCTGCAGTTACTGCCTTCTGGCTTCAGACACACAGAGCCTAGCCAGCAGTGGAACCAGAGCAAGGCATCCCATCTAAACAGATCTAGAGGCACGGGATTCCAGCCTTCCAGCTGTGGAAAGCAGCAATGGTCAGTGGATCTTTGGTTAGAACAGCCCTGGGAGCTTCTCACAGGAAAGCCAGATCCTAGAATGGCTCAGGCTGGAAAGGATCTCAAAGGTCATCTACTCCAACCCCCTGCCATGGGCAGGGACACCTCTCAACTAGACTGGGCTGTTCAAGGCCTCATCCAATCTGGTGTTGAACACCTCCAGGGAGGGGGCATCCACAACCTTCCTGGGCAGCCTATTCCAGAGTCTCACCACCCTCATACTGAAGAACTTCTTCCTAAGATCCACTCCAACCCTGCTCTCCCTCAGCTTCAAATTATTTCCCCCTGTCCTGTTTCTAGACACCCTTAGACAAAGACCCTCTGCAGCCTTCCTTTAGGATCCCTTTAGGTACTGGAAGGCAGCTCTAAGGTCCCCCTGGAGTCTTCTCTTCTCCAGGCTGCACAACCTCAGCCCCCTCAGCCTGTCCTCACAGCAGAGGTGCTCCAGCCCTTGGATCATCTTTGTGGCCTCCTCTACACTCACTCCAACAGCTCTGTGTCTTTCTTATGCTGGGGACACCAGAACTGGAGGCAGGATTGCAGGTGGGGTCTGAGCAGAGCAGGGTCAAGGGGCAGAATCCCCTCTCTTGCCCTGCTGCCCACACTGCTCTGGCTGCAGCCCAGCACACAGCTGCCTGCTGGGCTGCATGAGGCACTGCTGGCTCCTGGGGAGCTTCTCATCAACTTTCTTTAGGGCTACTCTCATCCACAGCACCAGCCTGCACACGACTCAGGTCACAGATCACCTCCTGTCAGAGAGAAAGATCTCAGTGTGAAGAAACACAGAGACTTAAAGGGCAGTTTTATCATTGGAGTAGCACCCTTTGAAGCCAAACCAAAGCCTGCATGAGCAATGGGCTGGGAGAACACAGGCAAAGGTGGGACCCCACCTGGCAATGCATTAATCCTTTCACAGAAGAGTAAGAAATAGGAATGTGGGGGATTTAATTCCCAGAACATGAAAGCTACAAAAGGCAAAGTGAATAGTAAAAGCTCACACTAGCTACTGCCACTGCTGAAGCTAAGATTCTCTGTACTCAGTGGAGAAAAGCTTCTTCAGAAGCTGCCACAGAGCACCAAGTGAAGTCTGGAAGGACTGAAGCACCTCGTGGAAGAGTCATTCTTTCTGCTGAGCTCAGGAAATCCTAGCTCCCCAACTCTGTGAGCTGACTTCCATGAAGAGGGGCAGTGGGAAACACTTTCCAAGCTGGGGTTGGTGGAGCTAATTGGGGCAGAGCAGTCCAGTCACTCTCAGAAATGACTACCGATAGATCACAGACAGGAGCCTGCTTTGTCCCTCTCCACTCACTCTCCAGCAAGCCAGATGAGTGGAGAGGACAGAGCTGAGCATGCTGCTGTTATTTCAGCCTGCCTGGCACCTGGCCCAGATTACTCTTGAGATATTTGCTGCCTCTGTGAACCTGCTGGGCAAAACAGGAGCAAGGGTGGCAGGATCAACCCAGCTTCCCCAGCAAGGCCATCCTGCAAGGCCTGTAAAGACCTTTTCTAGGAACAAACACGTGTTGGGGGGCATAAAGTGGAACAGGTCACCTTGTGCAAAGGGTGTTCCAAGAACAGGCTTTCTTTGCTCATAGTTTCAAGCAGCTGAGAGGCCACCCCCCAGCTTCTGCACAAAATGTTCATTGCAGGGCCCTGGTAAATTCCATCTGAAATTCCCCAGGGTTGGATAAGCCAAGATTAGAAGCAGGCTGAGGTAAAGCTCACACTGCTGAAGAGTCTGATGGACAGTGACCAAGTGCAGGATCAGCTGGAACAGCAACTGCAGCACATACCAGTGACCCCTTGCCAACAGCTTTCCATCCTAGGAGGAGAAGAGGAACATCCAACACATGCAAACAATATCAGCAGCAAGGGAGCCCAAGAAGGAAGAGGGAGAGTTCCAGTGTGCCAAACGGAGACAGACCCAAAGGGCCAAATTCCCACTAAGGAATCAAGGTGTTTTTAAAACCCCAAAGGAGGCCTCAAGCAAGAAAAGTTGCAACAACCAAGGTTGTTTATCTGCTCTGGGAGATATCAGCATGGGAACAGCTTGGCCTGAAAGAGAAGAGCCTCCTGCTGCACTGCATAGTTGAAGCAGTTGGCCTGCTGACGTCAGGAGGAAAGGAGGTGTGCGTCTGCTGACGTTGTAGGGACACCCAACACCCCCAAAGCCAAATAGCTCAGGAGGCAGGAGCTGCCCAGAGTCCAGCATCCAGCAGTTCATCTACTCCTCTGCAGGCTGCAGGGCAGCCAGGGGTTCGTGGTCCAACAGAAAGGCAGCACCCAGAGAACTGAACCAAGGACTCAGCTTTGGTGGCTGTGCTAGGACTTGCTGATCCCAGGGTCTACCCTGTGGTTTCTGAAGAGACAAAAGAAATGTAACCTGCTCCCTGGAGGCGTTCAAGATCAGGTTGGACAGGGGACTGGTGTAGTGGGAGGGGTCCCTGCCCACTGGATGGTCTTCCAAGTCCCTTCCAACCCAACCCATTCTATGACTCTGTGAAGATGGGAACTCTCAAGATCAACGGATTCTCATGCTGAATGGCAAGTCAGGGGTGTGATTCAGCCACCACATCTCAGCTGATCTAACCAGGTCCAAGCCCACTGGCTCTAGAAGAGCTCAGCTGCTTTCCACGGCCGCGGTGAGTCCTCGGGAGTACAGCGGCCAACAGCTCCAGCTGCCAAAGAGCTGTTTGTGAGCAAATAAAGCAGAGGATGTGGAATCCTCCAGCACTTCTGCCCACCACTTCCTGAGCTGGTTCTCAGCCCCTCTGTATAAATAGCTGCCAGGCACACCCGGGCGGGAGGTGGAAGCAGAGGCAAAGGGACGCCAGGCGCCACGGAACTAAGGATTCCTGCCGCGCGCTGGCTTCCCGGCGCCTATCCCGCACCCCAGCCCCGCTCTCCCGCTCCTCCCCGCCCTCCAAAGGAACCGCAGCCCGGCTGACCTGTGAACTTCCGCAGCATCTCGGTGCAGGTCTCCGCCACGGTCTCATCGTCGCACTTCTCCATGATCAAGGCCTCCTCTCCGCAGATCCAGCCGCTCAGGACGTAGCCGTACCTCTCCGGCGGGTAGAGCACATCGAAGCTGCAGATCTTCTTGTACCACAGCTCCTCAGGGTAAGTCAAGCTCTCGCTTTCTGCCTCGTCCTCCCAGACAAACTGGATGCTGTTGCACTCGGAGCTCCAGAAAGGCTCCTCGAACTCCAGGAAGATCTTGTCGGTGGTGTTGATGCCCAGCTTCTCGATGGCCAGCGCCTTCTCCTCGGGCAGGCGGGGGTGAAAGAGGCTCTCGTGGCGCTTCTTCAGCACTCCCAGGGACACGGTCACGATGACGTGGTCGGCTGGGATGAACTCGCAGTCCTCGCACTCTACGAAGACGTCAGAGCCCTTGTCCTCCTCGGGCAGGTCGCTGTTGTGGTCAGCCACCCTCTCAATCTCCTTGCTGACTGACTGGTTCCAGTGGATGCACTTGACGGGCTTGCGGAGCTGAATGACGGACTCGGGAATGGAGCGAGCCAGAATCTCCACGACCTTTATGAAGCCGCAGGGGATGATGTGATGAGCCCCAGGGATTTCGGTCCACTCCCCAAACTCACTGAGCGAGACCTCATCCATGCTGTGGGAGCTGCTCTCACAACTCTCGACCTGAGGAAAAGCAACCCAAAGGCAACGTTGCCATGGAGCGACTTGTGTCACCCTGCTGCAGACTCAGTGCCAGCTTGCAAGGGACCCCAAGGATAGGATAGGAGGGAAGGGAAGGGAAGGGAAGGGAAGGGAAGGGAAGGGAAGGGAAGGGAAGGGAAGGGAAGGGAAGGGAAGGGAAGGGAAGGGAAGGGAAGGGAAGGGAAGGGAAGGGAAGGGAAGGGAAGGGAAGGGAAGGGAAGGGAAGGGGAGGGGAGGGGAGGGGAGGGGAGGGGAGGGGAGGGGAGGGGAGGGGAGGGGAGGGGAGGGGAGGGGAGGGGAGGGGAGGGGAGGGGAGGGGAGGGGAAGAGAAGAGAGGAGAGGAGAGGAGAGGAGAGGAGAGGAGGAGGAGAGGAGAGGAGAGGAGAGGAGAGGAGGAGAGGAGAGGAGAGGAGAGGAGAGGAGAGGAGAGGAGAGGAGAGGAGAGGAGAGGAGAGGAGAGGAGAGGAGAGGAGAGGAGAGGAGAGGAGAGGAGAGGAGAGGAGAGGAGAGGAGAGGAGAGGAGAGGAGAGGAGAGGAGAGGAGAGGAGAGGAGAGGAGAGGAGAGGAGAGGAGAGGAGAGGAGAGGAGAGGAGAGGAGAGGAGAGAGAGGAGAGGAGAGGAGAGGAGAGGAGAGGAGAGGAGAGGAGAGGAGAGGAGAGGAGAGGAGAGGAGAGGAGAGGAGAGGAGAGGAGAGGAGAGGAGAGGAGAGGAGAGGAGAGGAGAGGAGAGGAGAGGAGAGGAGAGGAGAGGAGAGGAGAGGAGAGGAGAGGAGAGGAGAGGAGAGGAGAGGAGAGGAGAGGAGAATAATAGAATAGACTAGACCAGGTTGGAAGAGACCTTCAAGATAATTGCATCCAACCTATCACCCCAACACCATCTAAGCAACTAAATCATTCCAATGGCCAAATAGAATAGAACAGGTTGGAAGAGACCTTTGAGATCATCAAGTCCAATCTATCACCCAACACCACCTAAGCAACTAACCCATGGCACCAAGCACCCCATCAAGTCTCCTCCTAAACACCTTATGGTGAGTCCACCACCTCCCTGGGCAGCACATTCCAATGGGCAATCACTCTCTCTGTGTAGATCTTCTTCCTAACCTCCAGCCTAAACCTCCCCTGGCACAGCCTGAGACTGTGTCCTCTTGTTCTGGTGCTGCTTGCCTGGGAGAAGAGACCAACCTCCACCTGGCTACAACCTCCCTTCAGGTAGTTGTAGAGAGCAATAAGGTCTCCCCTGAGCCTCCTCTTCTCCAGGCTAAGCAACCCCAGCTCCCTCAGCCTCTCCTCACAGGGCTGTGTTCCAAACCCCTCACCAACTTTGTTGCCCTTCTCTGGACACGTTCCTGGCCCAACCTTTCTAGGTGATGGTCTAGTTGAAATGAGCTGGCCCAGCAGCCTGTCAAGCTGAGGCTTAAAAGTGCCAAATGTAGAGGAAGCAGTGGAAGCAGTGGGAGGTGATTCTGAGCTCTGACTGTTCTCATGGGCAAACAGTTTTCTCCTGGAGTCCAATGGGACTCTCCCCAGCAGTAACTTGTCCCTATCACCCCTTGTCTTCTCCATGGGACTCCCTCTAAGAAGGGAGTCTCCATCCTCCTGTTAGCCACCCTCTCTGTACTGGTTCCTCTTCAGCTCAGTGCAGACAAGAGCATCAGTATGTGACAGAAGAACCAAATAGGAACAAAACCCCAACCAACTAGAGACACAGAACCTGAACACACCAAACAGAAGCCTGCAAGATGGAAATGAAGATGGATGTTCAGTGGAAAGATTAACCTCTGCTAAAAAATCCACCACCTCCCTTGGGAGATGATTCCAACGTCTGACTGTTCTCACTGTGAGACATTTTGTCCTGGAGCCTCCAAGGGCAGAGGAGCTGCACAAGCTGGGAGTCCTGAATCCCACTCTTAAACCACATCATTTGTGCTAAGCAACAAGTGCTTGGCCATAAGGCCTGAAAAAAAATCAATCCTTAGCCTTCCTTCCAGTCACAGAAATGTTCTGCCATGGTAAGAAGGTGCAGCAGCTTTGGTTGCACCAGCCAGGGTTCAGAGATGGTGTCTTTGCTTCTGCCTGGCTCTTGGTTACAGCTCTGCCTGCTTGCTGTCATTTAAAACCCACTGTCCTGGCCAGGGACTGGCTGCTTGGTGCTGCAGGGACAGAAGCTGGAGCTATGTTAATCAGATGCTTTTTCCCATGGTAATAAACATGCCCATGAGGAGCCATGAAAGGCTTTTGGCAGCTATCCCTGCTGCCTGCAGCTTTCAGCATGCTGTCAAACAGGCAGCAAGCTAATGATCTGCTGAGGGTGAGGGGACTCGGAGCAGCAGGCACTGGGGAAGGCAGAAAAGGGAAATGCCAATATGTGAGACACTTGTGTGGTCACAGAAGCTCTAGATTTGAGACCTCCACAGCCAAAGCTTCATAGAGTCACACAAGGCTTTGGTTGGAAGGGACTTCAAAAATCATCCAGTTCCAATCCCCATGCCATGGGCAGGGACACCTCCCACTAGCCCAGGTTGTTCAAGGCCTCATCCAACCTAGCCTTGAGCACCTCCAGGGAGAGGACATCCACAGCCTCCCTGGGCAACCTGTTCCAGTGTCTCACCACCCTCACTGGAAAGAATTTCTTCCCCATCTCCAGTTTAATTCTCCCTTCTTCCAGCTCCAAGCCATTGCCCCTCATCCTATCACTACAAGCCCTAGTAAAAAGTCCCTCCCCAATCCCTGGAAGAAAGGCAGGATGTTTGCCATGTCCTGGGGCGAATTCCCAATGGCAATACTGACACATGGGACACAGTGACCATAAACTCTTCAGATCACCAGAGTCACAATGGTTTACACACTAATTAAACACTGAAGGCAAAGAGAAGATGACAATACACTGGTTAGGCCACACCTTGAGTCCTGTGTCCAGTTCTGGGCCCCTCAGTTTAGGAAAGATGTTGAGTTGCTGGAAGGTGTCCAGAGAAGGGCAACAAAGCTGGGGAGGGGTCTGGAGCACAGCCCTGTGAGGAGAGGCTGAGGGAGCTGGGGTTGCTTAGCCTGGAGAAGAGGAGGCTCAGGGGTGGCCTTCTTGCTCTCTACAACTCCCTGAAGGGAGGTTGTAGCCAGGTGGGGGTTGGTCTCTTCTCTCAGGCACCCAGCACCAGAACAAGAGGACACAGTCTCAAGTTGTGCCAGGGGAGGTTCAGGCTGGATGTTAGGAAGAAATTCTTCCCAGAAAGAGAGATTGGGCATTGGAATGTGCTGCCCAGGGAGGTGGTGGAGTCACCATCCCTGGAGGCATTTAAGAGGAGACTGGATGAGGCACTTGGTGCCATGGTTTAGTTGATTAGATGGTGTTGGGTGACAGGTTGGACTCTATGATCTCAAAGCTCTTTTCCAACCTGGTTAATTCTATTCTATTCTATTCTATTCTATTCTATTCTATTCTATTCTATTCTATTCTATTCTATTCTATTCTATTCTATGCCCCTGTACACTGCACTGGTTAAGCCACACCTTGAGTCCTGTGTCCAGTTCTGGGCCCCTCAGTTTAGGAAGGAGGTTGACTTACTGGAAGGTGTCCAGAGAAGGGCAATGAAGTTGGTGAGGGGTTTGGAACACAGCCCTGTGAGGAGAGGCTGAGGGAGCTGGGGTTGCTTAGCCTGCAGAAGAGGAGACTCAGGGGTGACCTTCTTGCTCTCTACAACTACCTGAAGGGAGGTTGTAGACAGGAAGAGGTTGGTCTCTTCTCCCAGGCAGCCAGCACCAGAACAAGAGGACACAGTCTCAAGCTGCGCCAGGGGAGGTTTAGGTTGGATGTTAGGAAGAAGTTCTATACAGAGAGAGTGGTTGTCCATTGGAATGGGCTGCCCAGGGAGGTGGTGGAGTCACCATCACTGGATGTGTTCAGGAGACTTGATGGGGTGCTTGGTGCCATGAGTTAATTGTTTAGGTGGGTTGGATTGGTTGATGGGTTGGACATGATGATCTTGAAGGTCTCTTCCAACCTGGTCTGGTCTATCCTATCCTATCCTGTCCTATCCTATCCTATCCTAATTTCTTGTCCCAGCCTTAGGTCAGTTTTCTAGGCCTTTCCAGACTTTAAGGACTGTGTTTGGAAGCCTGGCAAGCCTGGACACTCACTCAACAGGCCCTTCAGCCTGCCTGGGTGTTCCAGCAGGCCACTCCACATTATGAAGATGGCAGAGTGGTGGCTGTTTGATTCTTTCACCCTTGGAGGAAAAATGCCAGGTAGACAAACAGGCAACCACCTGTCTAGGGATTGCCTGAAACACCAGCTAATCACTGCTCACTCAGCAGCCACTCTGATCTGACAGTCTTAAGTATCAGGAGCTTTGTTGTTCTCAGGTATTTACACATGAGAAGGGATTTGCAAGACCTGCAGAAAAGTTTCTGGCTGTGCTAACCTGTAGCAACCACAGAAGCAAGCACCAGGAAAGCCAGAGCTCTAGCACATGGCAAAGGCTGTCTGCACAGGGGATGCCAGGTGGATAGCACAGTCATTAACTCAGCTTCATGGGGGAGCTGTGCAAGCAGCCTGTGATACACTTGGGTTAGGACACTGAGATAGCACAAGAGAACACAAAGAGGACACAAATCAGTTGGAGAGGGTCCAGAGGAGGCTGCAAAGATGACCAGGGATCTGGAGCACCTCTTCTATGAGAACAGGCTGCAAGAGTTGGGGCTTTTCAGCCTGGAGAAGAGAAGGCTCTGGGGAGAACTTAGAACAGCCTTCCAGTACCTGAAGGGGGCCACAGGAAAGATTGGGAGGGACCTTTTACAAGGGCTTGTAGTGATAGGACAAGGGGCAATGGCTTTAAACTACAGCAGGGTAGATTCAGGTTGGATATTAGGAAGAAATTCTTTCCTGTGGGGATGGAGAGACATTGGAATGGGCTGCCCAGAGACCTTGTGGATGCCTCATCCCTGGAAGTATTTAAGAGCAGGCTGGATGAGGCTTTGAGCAACCTGCTCTAGTGGGAGGTGTCCCTGCCCATGGCACTGGGGGGTAGAACTAGATGATCTTTAAGGTCCCTTCCAGCTCAAGCCATTCTATGAAGAGCACTCAGGCTGCCTAGGTCCAAATCTCACTTTTATCACAGATCTCCTGTGAGACTCTTTAGCTCTTTATTTCTCCCTGTTTCAGCTCCCCACCTGCAGACACTGATTGAGATCCCCAGAATGCTGCCTGCCTCCCCTGCCTCATTTCATAAGCCTTTAAGTCATTATAATTAAAAGAGAAATGACTGTTACACTTGTGGAGTGCTTGATGCAGCATTAAATCCTCATCCCACAGAGATCTCATTTAGGCCAAGACATCAAGGAGATCAAAAGAACTAGGGAAGCTGTGAGGAAGGATGATTAGGACATGGGTTTGTACAATCCACTTTTGATTGTATTGCTTTCCCTTCAAAGGCTATCTGGGGATTTCTTCAGCAAATTACCAGTATCAAAGTGACATTTCTTCTGCTCTCTGAGATATGGACAGAAGCAGAAGGGAGTGAAAGACACTCAGGAAGGATCACAGGGTCCCAGGTGTGAGGCACAAGAGAAGACTTTACTATAAAGACTGTGATGATAGAGTAGCTTCAGGGGGTTAAGAAAACATTGAATCACAGCAGAAAATTCAACAGGGCTCAGGAAAGCCCTTTTTAATTAGAAAGGTGGAAGTTTTAGGCAAGAAAAGAAGAAGGAAAAAGAGCAAAGGTGTTATTTCTTCCAGCCCCCTGTGTTGGGATGCACCCCAGGAAGATAAGTATAAGCACCAACTGCCCTGGCTGCAAGAGACCACAGGAAGCAATTCAAAGACTTCATAGAATGGCTTGAGTTAAAAGGGAGCTTAAAGACCATCCAGTTCCATCCCCTTGCCACCAGCAGACCCACATCCTCAGTGCCTAGGGACACCTCCCTCTACAGCAGGTTGCTCAAAGCCTCATCCAGCCTAGTCTTAAACAATTCCATGTAGAAGGCATCCACAATGTCTCTGGGCAACCTGTTCCAGTGTCTCACCACCCTCAGCATCCCAAGGATGAACCAGGCTTAGCCAGGTGTCACAGAATCATAGCATGGTCCAGGCTGGAAGGGACCTCCAAAGGTCATCCAGTCTGACCTCCCTGTGGTCAGCAGGGACATCCCCAACTAGATCAGGCTGTCCAGGGCCTTGTTGAGTCTTACCTTTAGTTTCTCCAGGAAAGGAGCCTCAACCAGCTCCCTGGGCAACCTGTTTCAGTGCTTCACCACAGTGAAGAACTTCTTTCTGATATCCAATCTCATTCTGCCCTTCTCTAGTTTGAAGCCGTTGTCCCTTGTCCTGTCACTGCAGGCCTTTGCAAGCAGTCTCTCCCCATCCTTCTTGTAGCCCCCTCAGGTACTGGAAAGCTGCTATTAGGTCTCCCCAGAGCCTCCTCTTCTTCAGGCTGAACACCCCCAGCTCCCTCAGCCTGCTCTCATAGCAGAGGTGCTCCAACCTCCTGCCCATTTTCACGGCCCTCCTCTGGACCCTCTCCATCAGCTCCATGTCCTTCTTGTACTGAGGGCTCCAGACCTGGACACAGCACTTCAGGTGAGGTCTCACCAGAGCAAAGTGTCAGAATCACCTCTCTGGATCTGCTGGCAACACTGCTTTAGATGCAGCACGGGCTGCCATTGGTCTCCTGTGCTGCAAGCTCACACTGCCGGCTCCTGTCCAGCTTCTCACCCAGCAGCACCCCCAAGCCCTTTTCCTCAGGGCTGCTTTCTCACACTGTGACAGTTTCAGGCTATGCCTTTAAAAGTTAGCTGCAGATTTTCAAGCAGAAGGGTGAAGAAATACAAACAAATCCACAGCTGGGGGTAAAAAGGAAAACAAACGATTATTCCAAACTAACTTCATTGGCCAGATGTGTGAAAGGGGACCCTCAGCAGTCTCATTTCCCACATTCATTCTTTTCCTCCTTCACTGGCATGTTGCTTTCTGCTTCTGTTTCAGCTGGGAGGATTTATTGCTACCAGCTGACCTTGCAGATAAGACCAACTGAGCTCTCTCAAATCTCTTTTCTCTTTTCTTCTAATAAATTGGTTAGGCCACACCTTGAGTACTGTGTCCAGTTCTGGGCCCCTCAATTTAAGAAGGACATTGAGACACTTGAACATGTCCAGAGAAGGGCAACAAGGCTGGGGAGAGGCCTTGAGCACAGCCCTGTGAGGAGAGGCTGAGGGAGATGGGGTTGCTTAGCCTGGAGAAGAGGAGGTTCAGAGGAGACCTCATTTGTCTCTACAGCTCCCTGAAGGGAGGTTGTAGCCAGGTGGAGGTTGGTCTCTTCTCCCAAGCAACCAGCACCAGAACAAGAGGACACAGTCTCAAGCTGCTCCAGGGGAGGTTTAGGCTGGATGTTAGGAAGAAGTTCTTCCCAGAAAGAGAGACTGGCTACTGGAATGTGCTGTCTGCAAGAACCATCAGCAGAAGCAAAAGAAGTTGACTGCATTTCAGCTGTGGGGCCCAGACCTGCCCAGGTGGGTTGCAAAGAAGACCACAAAAATGATCCCAGAGCCTGAACCCCTCTGCTGTGAGGACAGGCTGAGAATCTTGGGGTTGATCAGCCTGGAAAACAGAAGGCTCCAGGGAGACCTTCAGGTGGCCTTTCAGTACTTAAAGGGTGGGTACAGGAAAGCAAGAAAGAGCCTTTTCACAAGGGCATGTAGTGATGGCTTTGAAAGAGGGGAGATTTAGACAGGATATTAGGAAGAAATTCTTCACTGTAAGGGTGGTGAGGCACTGGAACAGGATGCCCTGAGAGTTTGTGGAACCAGCACCAGAACAAGAGGACACAGTCTCAAGATGCACCAGGGGAAGTTTAGGCTGGGGATGAGGAGAAAGTTCTTCCCAGAGAGAGTTGTTAGCCATTGGAATGTGCTGCCCAGGGAGGTGGTGGAGTCACCATCCCTGGAGGTGTTCAAGAGGGCATTAGATGTGGCACTTGGTGCCATGGTTTAGTCCTCATGAGGTGTTGGGTGACAGGTTGGAATTGATGATCCGTGAGGTCTCTTCCAGCCTTACTGATTCTATGAGAAGGGGGAGGGAAGGTTAGGGGGGAAGCAGGGGGACCTGCATAACATTGTAAATCCTGTGTATTTGGACACACTCATTGCATTCCATTGCAGAGTGTAGCTATTGCTTGTAAATACAGCTTCCCTTTGCTTCCCTGACTGAGCGAGCCGAGTTTTGTTAACGCTGGTGGGCCAAACCATCACAAACACCTCACCCCCCAGCCTGAACTGATAGTGTCAAAGGTGTGCTCTTAGCTAAACCCAAAAGACAATGCCCTGCACACTCACCTTCAGGTACTGCTGGATCATGGCTAGTTTCAGCCTCTTGATGGCCTCTGTGTCATCCGGGTCGGCCTTGACGCGCTTGCGCACTACGTCCCGTGTGAAGACACCCACACTGTTCTGGCTCTCAGCATTGACTGGTTTACCTCGTTGGAAGAACTCCTGAGTCAGGTTATAGACCTGCCAGAGACAGGGCAGAACATTGGACAACGTGATTCACAGCAGAGTCACAGAATCAACCAGGTTGGAAGAGACCTCCATGATTATCAAGTCCAACTGATCAGCCAACCCGAACTGATCAACCAGACCATGGCACTAAGTGCCTCGTCCCTCGTCCCTCAGAGACCTTGACTCCACCACCTCCCAGGGCAGCCCATTCCACTGGGTAATCTCTCTCTCTCTGTGATGAACTTCTTTCTAAGATCAAGCCTAAACTTCCCCCTGCACAGCTTGAGATTGTGTCCTCTTGTTCTGGTGCTGGTTGCCTGAGAGAAGAGACCAACCCCCTCCTGGCTACAACCTCCCTTCAGGGAGTTGCCTAGGGAGGTGGTAGAGTCACCATCAGTGGAGGTGTTTAGGAAGAGACTGGATGGAGTGCTTGGTGCCATGGTTTAGTTAATTAGATGGTGTTGGGTGATAGGTTGGACTTGATGATCATGAAGGTCTTTTCCAACCTGGTTAATTCCATTCCATTCCATTCCATTCCATTCCATTCCATTCCATTCCATTCCATTCCATTCCATTCCACTCCACTCCACTCCACTCCACTCTACTCTATTCTATTCTATTCTATTCCATTCCATTCCACTCCATTCCATTCCATTCCATTCTATTCTATTCCATTCCATTCCATTCCATTCCATTCCAACTGGAATAGAAGAGAATTCTAAAGCAACCATCCACCTTGACCTCCTGCTTGAGGCTGGCTGGAGTGATCTGAACTTCTGTCTCTAATATTACCAGAAGAGCCTGCAGTTGAAACATGGCTCTTCACTTCCATGGGAAAACTCTGAGGAATCTTTTAACACAGGAAAGCTTTCAAAGGTGCCTCCCAGAAGTGCAACTCATCCCATTAGTGACTTGTTTGTGGAGAAGGTGTCGCCCTCTCGTTTCTGTCACACCACAGGGGTGCACAGCACTCTTTCAAGCAGAAGAGCTATGTCCCTGCTTCCTGCTGGAGGTGGTTTCATTCCAACTGAAGATCATTTTTTGGAGACAGATTATTTGGTCATACTGAGAAGCTCCACTCAAAAGTAAATGCCTGGTAGGAAGCAGGTGATTCTCCCCCTCTGCTTCACTCTCATGGGACTCCACCTGGAGTACTGTGTTCAGCTCTGGGACTCCCAGCTTAAGAAACACATGGAGCTGTTTGAGCAGGTCCAGAGGAGGGCCATGACAATCATCAGAAGGACTGAGGATCTCCCCTATGAGGACAGGCTATGACGCTGGGGTTGCTCAGCCTAGAAATGGGAAGAAATGGGGGTTGGTCTCTTCTCCCAGGCAACCAGCACCAGAACAAGAGGACACAGTCTCAAGCTGTGCCAGGGGAAGTTTAGGCTGGTGGTGAGGAGAAAGTTCTTCACAGAAAGAGGCCATCGGAATGTGCTGCCCAGGGAGGTGGTGGAGTCACCATCCCTGGAGGTGTTCAAGAGGGGATTGGATGTGGCACTTGAAGCCATGGTTTAGTTGTCATGAGGTGTTGGGTAATATGTTGGACCTCTGAGGTCTTTTCCAACCTTATTGATTCTATGATTCTCAGGCTTCAGGGAGACCTACTTGTGGCCTTTCAGTACTTAAAGGGGGCTACAGGGACTCTTCATCAGGGAATGGGGTGACATGACAAGGATTAATGGTTCTACACTGAAAGAGATTCAGATATTGAAAAGAAATTGTTCACTGTGAAGGTGATGAGACACTGGAACAGGTTGTCCAGAGAAGTTGTGGATGCTCCATCCCTGGAAGTGTTCAAGGCCAGGTTAGATGGGACTTTGAGTGACTTGATCTAGTGGAAGGTGTCCAGGCCTATGGGCAAGGAGATTGGAACTAGGTGATCTCAAAGATCTCTGCCAACACAGGCTCTGCTGATACAGCTAATTCACCAGGGTGTGGGTTCTTCCCTGTTTTATTGTCCTAGAAGCTTGGTTTTCACTTGGGTTTTAACAATAAAGTGAATTTGAGGGGGCAAAAGACAGGGGATGAAGAGGAAGGGTGAGGAAAAAAGGCAGCAGCAGCAAGAGTGAGAGAGAGCAGGTCTGTGAGTGACTGGAGGACAGTGAGTAGATTAGGACACATAAGGCATGAGGAGGAAACTGAAACAGAAAATATCTGAAACAATGAGAAAAGGGGAAAATAAATTACAAACCCAAGGAGCTCATCACAAGAGAAATGAGTAGAATTGGTGAGGACAGAGGGGAACTGCAGACACTGAGTGGGGCAGAGCCTTCCCAAGGACACTTGCAGACAGGAAAGGTGGAGACCAATGCCCTACATGCAGTGAAACAAAGGAAAGCAAAGAGTGCCTTGTCTGTTCCCCAGTGCCCTCCAGCATCCCACAGCTCTCAGGGCTGCTGATTTCTGAGGCCCGGACCACTTCCAACCAGCCTGAGCTGCAGACCTTGTGTCAGCACAACTCAGCTCAGCTTTCATAAGCTGCTTGCAGAGTGTAAGCAGATAACACATTCACAAGACAAGCAAAGCTGTGCTAAAACCCAGCTACCATTTGGCCAAAAAGGGTAAGTGAGCCATGGGGGTGTTTTTATTAACCATTGTATCCTTCATTGCCCAACAGAGGAAAGAGCAGAGATGCACATTCCCTGTGGTGCAAACACTGAGTGGGGCCTTTCCTAGAGCTGTCATCCCACAGGTCAGGCAGCAGGTAAGGATAACCACCACCAGGATTTATCAGTTGTTCTCACAAGCCCTGTTATTTCCTTGCTCTCCCCTTCTTGAGGCTGCTGAACCATCTGAGGAGGAGCAGAAGACAAAATTGTTGTAGGCAAGAAGGAAGAGGAGAAGCAACAGCAAAGGCACAGAAACACAGAGTGGTAGGGATCAGAAGGGACATCTGGAGATCCAGTCCAAGCCCCTTGGCCAAGGCAGCTCCACACAGGAATGCATCCAAGCAGGTTTTGAATGTCTCCAGAGATGCAGACCCCACCACCTCTCTGGACAGCCTGCTCCAGTGCTCAAATTAAAGAAGTTCCTCCTCATGTTTAGATGGAGGAGGAAGTCCTTCATTAAAAGCTATATTGTCATGATAAAAGAATCCAACAGACACTCAAAAGATGTCCTTTACTGCAGGCATGCAGTGACCACATCCTATGGAAGAAACTACAGGAAAGGCTCCCTGCACATCCCTTTGCAGGCAGGTTTCTAATCAAGTAGGAGTAGGATTGTACTGTCTGCAGTTGAAACAATCAAAGCTTTCCTTCCCTGGGCAGGAAACTGCTCACACTCACAGCAAGCATCCTCATGCCCATGAGACCACCTCTGAGGTCACTGGGAACAGGCAGAGGTGAGATCTGAAAAACATTCCCCTTCAGTCACTTCATCCCAATGTGATGGACAAAGGGCTCCTGAGAGAGGGGCTTTAGTTCCATGAGCCTGGTGAAAGGTACAATAACCCCATGCAGTGCTACAGGCTGGGGTCAGAGTGGCTGCAGAGCAGCCAGGCAGAGAGGGACCTGGGGGTATTGATTGACAGTAGGCTGAACATGAGCCAGCAGTGTGCCCAGGTGGCCAAGAAGGCCAATGGCATCCTGGCCTGTATCAGGAACAGTGTGGCCAGCAGGAACAGGGAGGTCATTGTGCCCTGTGCTCAGCACTGGTTAAGCCACACCTTGAGTCCTGTGTCCAGTTCTGGGCTCCTCAGTTTAAGAAGGACATTGAGACTCTTGAATGTGTCCAGAGAAGGGCAGTGAGGCTGGGGAGAGGCCTTGAGCACAGCCCTGTGAGGAGAGGCTGAGGGAGATGGGGTTGCTTAGCCTGGAGAAGAGGAGGCTCAGGGGAGACCTTCTTGCTCTCTACAACTACCTGAAGGGAGGTTGTAGCCAGGTGGGGGTTGGTCTCTTCTCCCAAGCAACCAGCACCAGAACAAGAGGACACGGTCTCAAGCTGTGCCAGGGGAGGTTCAGTTCTTCCCAGAAAGAGAGATTGGCCATTGGAATGTGCTGTCTGCAAGAACCATCAGCAGAAGCAAAAGAAGTTGACTGCATTTCAGCTGTGGGGCCCAGACCTGCCCAGGTGGGTTGCAAAGAAGACCACAAAAATGATCCCAGAGCCTGAACCCCTCTGCTGTGAGGACAGGCTGAGAATCTTGGGGCTGATCAGCCTGGAAAACAGAAGACTCCAGGGAGACCTTCAGGTGGCCTTTCAGTACTTAAAGGGTGGGTACAGGAAAGCAAGAAAGAGCCTTTTCACAAGGGCATGTAGTGATGGCTTTGAAAGAGGGGAGATATAGACAGGATATGAGGAAGAATTTTAGGCAGGATATTAGGAAGAAATTCTTCACTATGAGGGTGGTGAGGCACTGGAACAGGATGCCCTGAGAGTTTGTGGAAGCCCCCTCCCTGAAAATGTTCAAGGTCAGACTGAAGAGGGTCTTGAGCAACCTGCTCTAGGGAAAGGTGCCCCTGCCCATGGCAGGGCATTGGAAGTGGATGGCCTTTAAGGTCTCTGCCAACCTAAACCAGTCTGTGATTGTATCCATCCCAAGCAGCTCTTCATTCTAAGCAGATTTCCTTTGCTAATTCTGAGGGTTTACATAAAATCCTGCAAGGAAATGGGGCCAAAGGGCAGAAATTAAAAGGAGTTAATTGAAGGGCCATGAAAATGGTTTCACTTCAGCTTACACCTTTGGTCCCCACAACCAAGGGGCTTTGCAGTGAACGTGGGTCCCAGCAAGGATGTCCTCTCTGTTACCTACAGGCTTCCACCTCCATGTGTTTACTACATACATGCTCCTCCAGCACAGGAAGAGGCAGCCTCTTAGGAAGAACAAATCTAAATAAAGAAGTCCCCCAGCACTGAAGGAGGTCAGGAAAGCACATCCCAGTCCATGCTCCTTCCTGTCAGCACTGCTGACGAGCTGGGGCATTGTCTTTTTCCTCACTTGGCTTGAAAACTGCAGTGATTTAATCCCCAGGCAGCAAAAAGCCTTCAGCAGAGGTAGGTGAAGGCTGTTAGCAGGCCACACATCTGTCACTGCCATAGAGGGGCAGGGAGGGGACGGTGACTCTCGGTGGCCCTTTGGTGCTGCTTTCTAAGATAATGCAAGGCAAGGCACTGGAGCTTAATTGGGGATGGCAGGAAGCCCAGCACAGGGCAGGGGGAGTGAGAAGGGTGGAAAACTTTGTCATTCGTTGGCTGCATCCCACCCCCAGAAGCTGTGCAGCACACAGGAGAAAGCTGACAGATAACAAGGCCATTAATTAGCTGATTGTTAAGGGGAAGGTTCCTGTGAAGCAGGTCTTTGGGGACCACATCCTGACTGAAAAGACCAAGTCAAAACAGGCACTTTTTCTGCATCAGGCTGGCTGAAGGACTGCAAAATAATCAGGCAGGCAAAGCAGTGCAGTGCTGCACCTGCAGTTCACTTGTCAAGCTCACTGCCTCCCGCTCACCCTTTGCTAATACCTGGCACTTGGCCTTAAAAACCTCCTTGGAGAGTGAAATGAAGACTTAGCAGGGACAGGAGAGTTGCTCAGAGGTCACTTGTCCCTGTTTGCATTTTCCCAGCAGTTACACACAGACAGGGAAGCTGCAGGGATTACCCTCAAGGGTCAGACTCCTGTCACTTTTCTTCAGCCCTAGGATTCCCCCAGTTATCCACCCAAAACAGTGGGGTCACAGCAATGAGGAAAAGGCTGGAAACTCTCTGCTGTGAGGCCAGGCTAAGAGAATTGGGGTTCTTCAGCCTGGAGATGAGAAGGCTCCAGGGAGACCTTCTGGTGGCCTTTCAGGACTTGAAGGAGCTGATCAGTAAGCTGGGGACCGACACTTCAGCAGGGTCTATTGTGATGGTTTGAGACTGAAAGAGGGAGGTTCAGACTAGGGAGAAGGAAGATTTTTTTACTGGCCCAGGTTGCCCAGAGAGGTGGGAGATGCCCCATCCCTGCAACCATTCATGGTCAGGTTGGTTGGGGCTGGGAGCAGCCTGCTTTAGTTGCAGATGCCCCTGCTGACTGCAAGGGTTTGGACTAGGTGACCCTTAAAGGTCCCTTCCAACCCAAAGCATTCTCTGATTCTATGTTCCCAACAGGAGTGGAGAGGAAGGTGGGAACACTATGAATTCTTGGGGTGGACAGTTACACCTTGGTGACCCTTCCAAGTGCTAGTGTCCCCTTCCTTTGAGAGACTGACCAAGTGGACTGATGCTGAGCCTGTGCAGAGCCAGACCAGCACAGTCTGTGGTTTAAGGAGGGCAGTGTCCTGTCATCAGCAGGCTCAGTGCTCTTTGTTATGGTGCAACACCTGGTTGGAAATGCAGATAACTGCTCTCCAGTACTGAAGACCTTCCTTGCAGGCTCTGCTGGGTTTTCAGTGCTCTCACAGAGGAATATTTGGGTCACCTTGGTCTCAAGTTTGTGACTGATCATGACTGACTTCAGTGCAGTGCAGCAGCCTCTCGTAGGGACCTTTCTGCTAGAGAAAAGAAGAGCTGGGCAGTCCTACTGCTCACAACCAAATAAAGGCTTCTGTCAGGCATCCCTACAGCTATTAAAAATTCAGGCTCCTGAGAACAAAAAGAAGCAAAACTTCCATTGAAGTGGAAGAAGCCAGCCAAGAAAGCTTGGACAAGTGCCTGGAAAAAGCCCAAGGACTTTCCAAATGAACCAGTGAGGCAGAGCTCTGGAGGTACTGGGCTGCCTTGCCTCGCACCAGGGAAACTCAGCACAGAGCAGATGCTTCACTTGCCGGGCTCCAGCTTCAGTGACTCCACAGACCCAGGTGAAACACCCAAGGGACACCCTCCACTCTCTGCATGCACTGGAGTTTGGTGCCCAGATGACAAGATAACTGGGGTGGGAGAGAGATCCAGCTGGAGGAGCAGAGCTGGAGGCACATGCTGGAGCCCAAGCAGATGGCAGCAGCTGCAGCATCAGGAGGGCAGTGTGTGAGTGCTGGGGAAGGAAGCCGGCTGTGCAGCCACTGAAACCCTGACAAATTTAGTCCTGTTCATTCAGCACTACATTTTCCACTGCCCATGCCAGAGCCCCAGCCCTGAGCAGGCTTTGCATCCATCCTGTGGTTGGTGGGGTTTTTGTTTCTTGCCAAGTGAGGACAGTGTGTGTCACAGCCTTTGCTAGCTCAGCCTCTTCTAAAGGGGGAGATGAAGCCAGAGATGAATGACCTATGGGTGGGATTGCTGCGACTGAGAAGGGTCTGGGAGCTCCTGCAAGGTAGAGGAGGAGCCTGACTTCAGGATTTTGGTGATCTTTTTATCCTGGACAACCTCTCAAAACACTTGCTTCCTCCAAAAGATGTAGAGATGTAGAGTCAGACTGGAGATTAGGACAAAATTCTCCACAGTGAGGGTGGTGAGACACTGCAACAGGTTGTGGATGCCCCCTCCTTGGAGGTGTTCAAGGCCAGGCTGGGCAAGGCCTTGAGCAATCTGGTCTATAGAATCATAGAATCAACCAGGCTGGAAAAGACCTCAGAGATCATCAACTCCAACCTATTACCTAATACCTAACACCTCCTGAGAGCTAAAGCATGGCTCCAAGTGCCAGGCTGGATGGGGCTCTGAGCAACCTGATCTAATGGAAGGTGTCCCTGCCAATGGCAGGTGGCTTGGACCTAGGTGACCTTTAAGGTCCCTTCCAACCCAAATCATTCTATGAATCTATGAACTGAATAGCAAATTGCTACTGCTCCTCCCCAGCATCCATTTCATCACCAGGGAAATCAAGAGACTCTTGGCCAGCCAGGAATGAAAAAAACCAATAATGACAGAATAGACTCTAGTGAAAATTAAGAGAAAGTCCTGAAGGAGTAAGGGACTTGACAAAACACAAACCAGAAATGCATCAGGCAGGCTCAGCAGGTGTAAAGAGAGACATGCTCTGCACCTAAGGTGGCAGAGGAAAAGGCTCCCGAAGCCACATGCCTGCTGCACTGAGGCACTTGGTACTTGTGTTTCATAGTTTCATAGTTTCCTTCAGGGTTGGAAGGGACCACAGGGATCATCTAGTTCCAACCCCCCTGCCATGGGCAGGGACACCCCACACTACATCAGCCTGGCCAGAGCCTCATCCAGCCTGCTCTTAAACACCTCCAGGGACGGGGCCTCGACCACCTCCCTGGACAACACATTCCAGGGTTTCACCACTCTCATGGTGAAGAACTTCCTCCTCACCTCCAGCCTGAATCTCCCCACCTCCAGCTTCATTCCATTCCCCCTAGTCCTATCACTACCTGAGATCCTGAGCAGTCCCTCCCCAGCCTTCCTGTAGCCCCCTTCAGATACTGGAAGGCCACAATGAGGTCACCTGGGAGCCTTCTCTTCTGCAGACTGAACAGCCCCAACTCCTTCAGTCTGTCCTCACAGGAGAGGTGCTCCAGCTCTCTGCTCATCCTCCTGGCCCTTCTCTGGACACGCTCCAGCACCTCTACACCCCTCTTGTAATAGGGGCTCCAGAACTGGACACAGTACTCCAGGTGGGGTCTCACCAGGGCTGAGTAGAGGGGGAGGATCACCTCCCTTGACCTGCTGGCCACACTTCTCCTGATGCAGCCCAGGATCTGATTGGCTTTGTGGGCTGCAAGTGCACACTGAGAGCTCCTGGTGAGCTTTTTGTCCACCAGCACCCCCAAGTCTCTCTCCTCAGGGCTACTTTCCAGCCAGTCACTGCCCAGCCTGTATTTGTGCCTGGGATTGCCTCAACCCAGATGCAGGACCCTGCACTTGCTGTTATTGAACTTCATGAGGTTGGCTTGTGCCCACCTCTCCAGCCTGTCCAGGTCCCTCTGGATGGCCTCCCTTCCCTCCAGCGTGTCTGCTGCACCACACAGCTTGGTGTCATCAGCAAACCTGCTGAGGGTGCACTCAATGCCACTGTCCATGTCACCCACAAAGATGTTGAACAAGACAGGTCCCGGGACTGATCCCTGAGGGACTCCGCTTGTCACTGTTCCATACCATCTTTTTTCACTGGAGACTTTCAGGAGATCACACAGCTCACTTTCATGCCCAGACTTTTCCTACACAGCAGCACAGGGGAGACCTCCACTCAGCTCTATGAAATCACCACAGATGGTCCAATCTAACAGGCCAAACAGGCTGGGACAAGGAGCTCAACAAAACCCCAGTTCAGGAGAGACAGGGAGGTGGTGGAGTCACCATCCCTGGAGGTGATTAAGAGGGGATTGGATGTGGCACTTGGTGCCATGGTCTAGTCTTGAGGTCTGTGGTGACAGGTTGGACTTGATGATCTTTGAGGTCTCTTCCAACCTTGGTGATTCTGTGATACTACTGGAGAGAGTCCAACAGACAGCTACAAAGATGATGAAGGCACTTGAACATCTCTCCTATGAAGAAAGGCTGAGAGACCTGGGGCTGTTTGGTCTGGAGAAGGCTGAGAGGGGATCTAATCAATTACTATAAATATCTGAGGGCTGGGTGTCAAGACAAAAGGATCTTTATGGTGGTGCCCAGTGATAGGAGAAGGTACTAGCTGGAACCCAGGAAGTTCCACCTCAACGTGAGGAGACACTTAAGGGTGAGGGTGCTGGACCGCTGGAACAGGCTGCCCAGAGAGGTTGTGGAGTCTCCTTCTCTGGAGACTTTCAAAATCCACCTGGATGTGCTCCTGTGTGACCTGCCCTAGGTGATCCTGCTCTGGTAGGGGGTTGGATTTGATGAGCTTCCAACCCCTAGCATTCTACCATTCCGTGATGAGCCACCCCTGGGAGAAACTCCAGCTCACTGCGAAGGAAAAGAGAGCAATCACCTCCCCAGCAACAGCAGCTAGAGGCTGGCTGATGTCCTCTTCTTGGCTGAACCTGTCCCTCACATATTTTTTCTGGCAGGGAGTAGCTGTGGACATTTTTACAACGCCTAAGTGTGAAAGCCTTCTCCGTCTCCTAGCGATAAAGATATCCTGTGGCAACGATAAGCTAATTAGGTGTTGTGTAAAGAAGATTAACTTTTAATGTGCTGCTCTCATGTCACTGCCTGTCCCCTTTCTGGGGCTGTAAGGAAAAAAAAAACACAACCTAAAACCCTTTAAAGAGGCTTGATTTCCCCAATTAATCATTCCTAAAACACCAGCACACTGACGCTGCCTTTATCTTATCAGCTGCACCTCCAAGCTAAGCAAGCTCTCATCTTTGTATTCTCTCCTCATTTCAGAGCCTGCCTGCCTCTGACACCCTCCCTGGCTGGAGATTTTCCTCTCATCTGTGAGACAGGATGAGCATGGAGGTGTTCCACTTGCATCAATGATGCTGTTCACCACAGCGTTTTCACTCCCTCCCTCTCCCTGTTCCAGTCTCAGCTGCTGTTAATCTCCCTGCACACGTCTCACCTGTCAACTCTGTTTCCCCTGGTTCTCTTTGCAATCCAGTGAGATGAAAAAGTTGTTCAGATCACAGAATCATTTTGCATGGTAAAGACCTTTCAGATCATCCAAGTCCAACCATTCTCTAACTCTGCCAAGGCTGGTGCTAGACCATGGCCCTCAGCACCACATCTAGTATCATAGTATCATAGCATCATAGTATCAGTCAGAGTTGGAAGGGACCACAAGGATCATCCAGTTCCAACCCCCCTGCCATGGCCAGGGACACCCCACACTAGATCAGCCTGGCCACAGCCTCATCCAGCCTGGGCTTAAACACCTCCAGGGACAGGGCCTCAACCACCTCCCTGGACAACCCATTCCAGGGCTTCACCACTCTCATGGGGAAGAACTTCCTCCTCACCTCCAGCCTGAATCTCCCCACCTCCAGCTTCATTCCACTCCCCCTAGTCCTATCACTACCTGAGATCCTGAAAAGTCCTTCCCCAGCCTTCCTGTAGCCCCCTTCAGATACTGGAAGGCCACAATGAGGTCACCTGGGAGCCTTCTCTTCTGCAGACTGAACAGCCCCAACTCCTTCAGTCTGTCCTCTGCTGCCTTTAGACACCTCCAGGGAAGGAGATTCAACCATCTCCCTGGGGAGCCTAATCCAGTCTTTGAGAACTCAGATGAATTATCTCCACTGGCTTTTGGCCAAGAAAAACTCTATCTCTGCCACAGGTTGCTGAATTCTTTCCATAACAAGGTTCCTTTAATCCAACTACTCCTCTCCAAAACTGAAATGATAATGGAATGGGGAAGGGAAGGGAAGGGAAGGGAAGGGAAGGGAAGGGAAGGGAAGGGAAGGGAAGGGAAGGGAAGGGAAGGGAAGGGAAGGGAAGGGAAGGGAAGGGAAGGGAAGGGAAGGGAAGGGAAGGGAAGGGAAGGGAAGGGAAGGGAAGGGAAGGGAAGGGAAGGGAAGGGAAGGGAAGGGAAGGGAAGGGAAGGGAAGGGAAGGGAAGGGAAGGGAAGGGAAGGGAAGGGAAGGGAAGGGAAGGGAAGGGAAGGGAAGGGAAGGGAAGGGAAGGGAAGGGAAACAAGACCAGGTTGGAAGAGACTTTCAAGATCATCACATCCAACCTATCATCCAACGCCATCTAACCAACTAAACCATAGCACCAAGCACCCCATCAAGTCTTTTTGTGCCATCCCATCACAGATACCAGTTCTGAGGCCCAGAACAGTGTTATTTCAAACAAAACCAAACAAACAAACAAAACAACAAGAAGAAAGGTTCCTCTTTTTCTGTTCCCCACTCATTTCTTGATCATGCTTTACAGGCTCCAAGTGGCTTCCTAAGTGTTCATGGGCATATTTTTAAACATGAAGAGCAACCTGAGTCTAGATGCTCTGCCAAGCATCAAAGGTGGTGGAGTTCATTGTCAAGATGAAAATCTGGAGGGTTTAGGCTTGGCCTGATGGAAATGATGGAAACACAGAATAGTGTGGGTTGGAAGGGACCTCTGGAGATCATCCAGTCCAACTCTCCTACTAAGCAACCCAGAGCAGCTTGCCCAGGACAACAATGTCCAGGTGGGTTTGGAATCTCTCCAGAGAAGGAGACTCCACAACCTCACTGCCCCAGGGACTCTGTTAAACAATAAAGTTCCTGCCATTTACATAATGCACTGAGAGATCCCATTTCCTGGAATGAATCACATCACCTGGAGGATGAGAGGTTCTGTACTCACCTCCATAAATGTATTTCATAAGTGACAGTATAAAAGTGTGGGGAATAATTTGGATTAGTTAATCAGAATTCATTATGCCATGCCTCCTCCTTTCACTTCACTCTGCCTGGGGCCTAATCTTTCCATGGAAAGCAGATAGAACCAACACCAATCACAGCTTCACAGACTGCAGTGGGTTGCTCAAAAGTCATCTTGACCAACCCCCCTGCAGTCAGGAGGGATACCTCCAACAGGGACACATTTGGTTTGATCTTGAATGTCTCCAGAGGGATGGGGCCCCCACCACATCCTTGGCCAACTTGCTGCATTATTTTACCACTCTCATTGTGAAGAGCTTTCTCCTGATGTCCAACCTACATCTCCCCTGCTCCAGTTTCAACCCATTGCCCCTCATGCTATCACCACAGGCTTTTCTATGCAGTCCCTCCCCAGCCACCCTGTAGGTCCCCTTCAGATGTTGAAATGCTGCTATAAGGTTTCCCTGGAGCCTTCTCTTCTCCAGGCTGAACAGCCCCAAATCATTCAGCTTGTCTTCATAGGAAAGATTCTCCAGGCTTCTGATCACCTTTGTGGCTCTCCTCTGGACCCACTCCAGCTGTTCCATGTCTCTCTTGTGTTGGGGGACCTAGAGCTGGACCCAGTACTCCAGTTGATGTCTCAGAGAAAGCGGAATCAGCTCTCTCACTCTGCTGTGCCCAGCACAGATCAGTAAGTCACCCCATTTTCCCTGAGAAGGGAACAGCAGATGAGAACACCAGTACCAGGTTATATCAACATAAATTTGGCCATTTTCATCTAACACTGGCTTGCTGTTTGTTTTTTTTTAGCAGGGGTTAATCTTTCCACTGGACTTTCATCTTCATTTCCATCTTGCAGGCTTCTGTTTGGTGTGTTCAGGTTCTGTGTCTCTAGTTGGTTGGGGTTTTGTTCCTATTCGGTTATTCTGTAACATACTGATGCTCTTGTCTGCACTAAGCTGAAGAGGAACCAGTACAGAGAGGGTGGATATCAGGAGGATGGAGAATCCCTGCTACAAGGAGTCCCATGGAGAAGTCAAGGGATGATAGGGACAAGTTGCTGGGGAGTCTCGTTGGACTCCCGGAGAAACTGTTTGCCCATGAGAACAGTGAGACCTCAGAATCATCTCCCAGGGGAAGCAGTGGATTCCCCTACACTAGGCAATTTTAAGCCTCAGCTTGACAGGCTGCTGGGCCAGCTCATGACATAACAAGACCAAGTGCAGGGTCCTGCATTTGGGTTGAGGCAACCCCAGGCACAAGTCGAGGCTGGGCAGGGACTGGCTGGAAAGTAGCCCTGAGGAGAGAGACTTGAGGGTGCTGGGGGAGGAGAAGCTCAACAGGAGCTCTCAGTGTGCACTTGCAGCCCACAAAGCCAATCAGATCCTGGGCTACATCAGGAGAAGTGTGGCCAGCAGGGCAAGGGAGGTGATCCTCCCCCTCTGCTCAGCTCTGCTGAGACCCCACCTGGAGTACTGCCTCCAGTTCTGGAGCCCACATTACAAGAGGGATCTGGAGGTGCTGGAAGGTGTCCAGAGAAGGGACATGAGGATGATCAGAGGGCTGGAGCACCTCTCCTATGAGGACAGACAGAAGGAGCTGGGGCTGTTCAGTCTGGAGAAGAGAAGGCTCCCAGGTGACCTCATTGTGGCCTTCCAGTATCTGAAGGGGGCTACAGGAAGGCTGGGGAGGGACTGCTCAGGATGTCAGGCAGTGATAGGACTAGGGGGAATGGAATGAAGCTGGAGGTGGGGAGATTCAGGCTGGAAGTGAGGAGGAAGTTCTTCCCCATGAGAGTGGTGAAGCCCTGGAATGGGTTGTCCAGGGAGGTGGTTGAGGCCCCATCCCTGGAGGTGTTTAAGCCCAGGCTGGCTGAGGCTCTGGCCAGGCTGATCTAGTGTGGGGTGTCCCTGGCCATGGCAGGGGGGTTGGAACTAGATGATCCTTGTGGTCCCTTCCAACCCTGACTGATACTATGATTCTATGATACTATGACCTGGAAAGGTTGGACCAGGTGATCCTTGTGGTCCCTTCCAACCCTGACTGATACTATGATTCTATGATACTATGACCTGGAAAGGTTGGACCAGGTGATCCTTGGGGTCCCTTCCAACCTGGCACTCCGTGACTGCGTGAAGAGGACATCACCGAGCATCCAACAAAAGCTAAAATAACCATCAGCTGAAGTCCACACTGCTCTGAGTCTACCAGAAAAGATGTTCCTTTCCTTTCCTTCTGATGTAAGAAGAGTTGCAGTTCCTGGACACTGGGCTGCTTTGGCACACACCATGGTATTTAGGGCAGCAATAAAACGTCACAGGCCTACAATATTTAGCTGGTGGTTGCTAAGGTTTTTACGCTCCACTTTGTTTAGTAATTTGATCTCTCCTTCACCCTTTCAGTCAAGGAACAACTTTCTAAAGCAAATGACTGGATCTCCCCAGCAATAGTTGCTGGAAGTGATTACATGGATGACAAATATGGAAAGATTGTTCATGCTGGCAGCAGTGACTTAATCCCACGGCAGGGACAAGTGGGCCACAGTTACGCAGATGAGAGCAAACCAGAGGTTGATGTGCTGCAAAGGAACTAAAGATATTTTGGGCCACTTCTCTTCACTACCTTCATTAGTCATCTGGAGGAGGGGACTGAGTGCACTCTCAGTAAGTTTGCAGACAACACCAAGTTGGGTTGGAAGTGTTGATCTGCTTAAGAGTGGGAAGGCTTGAGAGAAGAACCTGGCCGGGCTGGATTGATGAGCTGAGGCCAATGGGATGATGTTCAACAAGGCCAAGTGCTGGGGCCTGCACTTGGGTCACAACAAACCCCGTGAACACTCCAGGCTTGGAGCAGAGTGGCTGGAAAGTGCCTGATGGAAAAGGACCTGGGGGTGCTAATCAACAGCAGCATGAGTCCTGTGTCCAGTTCTGCGCCCCTCAGTTTAAGAAGGACATTGAGACTCTTGAAGGTGTCCAGAGAAGGGCAACAAGGCTGGGGACAGGCCTTGAGCACAGCCCTGTGAGGAGAGGCTGAGGGAGCTGGGGCTGTTTAGCCTGGAGAAGAGGAGGCTCAGGGGAGACCTTCTTGCTCTCTGCAACTACCTGAAAAGAGATTGTAGCCAGGTGGGGGTTGGTCTCTTCTCCCAGGCAATCAGCACCAGAACAAGAGGACACAGTCTCAAGCTGCACCAGGGGAAGTTTAGGCTGGAGGTGAGGAGAAAGTTCTTCCCAGAGAGAGTTGTTAGCCATTGGAATGTGCTGCCCAGGGAGGTGGTGGAGTCACCATCCCTGGAGGTATTCAAGAGGGGATTGGATGTGGCACTTGGTGCCATGATTTAGTAGTCATGAAGTCTTATGTGACAGGTTCAGTCTGCAGAAGAGAAGGCTCCCAGGTGACTTAATTGTGGCCTCCCAGTATCTGAGAGGGGCCTACAGGAAGGCTGGGGAAGGACTTCTCAGGATCTCAGGTAGTGATAGGACTAGAGGGAATGGAATGAAGCTGGAGGTGGGGAGATTCAGGCTGGAGGTGAGGAGGAAGTTCTTCCCCATGAGAGTGGTGAAACCCTGGAATGGGTTGTCCAGGGAGATGGTTGGGACCCTGTCCCTGGAGGTGTTTAAGCCCAGGCTGGATGAGGCTCTGGCCAGCCTGATGTAGTGTGGGGTGTCCCTGCCCATGGCAGGGGGGTTGGAACTAGATGATCCTTGTGGTCCCTTCCAACCCTGAATGATACTATGATACTATGATAGGTTGGACTTGATGACCTGTGAGGTCTTTTCCAACCTTATTGATTCTATGATTCTACAAAGATGAACCAACATGTGCCCAGGTAGCCAAGACTCTTCAGTACTGGATTGAGGGTTGGGCTGAATGGTCTTTGAGGTCTCCTCCAACCAGATGTATTCTGTGCTTCTGGGAAGGCCAACTGCATCCTGGCCTGTATCAAGAACAGTGTGACCAGCAGGACCAGGGCAGGGATTGTCCCCCTGTACTCAGCATTGATGAGGCTGTACCTTGAGTACTGCCTTCAGCTTTGGCACTCTCACTACAGGGACAACTCTTCTCCCATGTATCAAGTGACAGGACAAGAGGAAACAACCTCAACTCACACCAGGAGAAGTTTAGGTTGGACATTAGGAAAAAATTCTTTACTGAAACAGTGGTTAAACCCTGGAATCATAGAATCATAGAATTGTCAGGGTTGGAAGGGACTGGCCATGGGCAGGGACACCTCACACTACAGCAGGTTGCCCACAGCCACATCCAGCCTGGCCTCCAGGCATGAGGCTTCCACCACCTCCCTGGGCAACCTGTGCCAGTCTCTCACCACTCTCATGGGGAAGAACTTCTTCCTAACATCCAATCTGAATCTACCCATTTCTAGTTTTGTTCCATTCCCCCCAGTCCCCCTAGACCTGACACTTTAAATAGCATGGAATCATTTTCCCTGGAAGTATTAAAACAACATGTAAATATGGAACTGAGGGACATGGTTTAGTGGTGGACTTGGCAGTGTTGGGTTAATGGTTGGCCTCATCAGTCTTAAAGGTCCTTCCCACCTCAACAGAAACCTCAAAACAAGAGGACACAGCCTCAAGCTGTGCCAGGGGAGGTTTAGGCTGGATGTTAGGAAGACGTTCTTCACAGAAAGAGAGATTAGACATTGGAATGTGCTGCCCAGGGAGGTGGTGGAGTCACCATCACTGGAGGTGTTTAGGAAGAGACTGGATGGGGTGCTTGGTGCCATGGTTTAGTTGATTAGATGGTGTTGGGTGATAGGTTGGACTTGATGTCTTTTCCAACCTGGTTAATTCTGTTCTATTCTATTCTATTCTATTCTATTCTATTCTATTCTATTCTATTCTATTCTATTCTATTCTATTCTATCCTAACCCATTCTATTCTATCCTATCATATTCTATCCTATCCTATTCAATCCTATCCTATTCAGTCCTATCTTATTCAATCCTATCCTATCCTATCCTATCCTATCCTGTCCTATCCTATCCTATCCAATGAGTCTACAGTTCCATATCACAGGTTCTCTACCTTTGCCCAGCACCCAGAGCATTAGAACGGCCCTGGAGTCCAGGTGGTTGAGGCCAATCTGCAAGGTGAGAGAGCAGCTGAGTACCAACCTCGTTGTATAAATCACTGAATTCTTCAACCACATCCTTCGGGATCCTCTGCCCATTGTTGGTGAGGTGGTAAGCCACCCCGTTCTTGGAGTAAAGGCTGATCCGGCCCACGCTTCTCTCGCCATCAGTAGTCTCTTCAAGCAAACCATTGTCTTCTGCTAGATGATAGACTGGGTTTCCATGTGAACCATGAATCCACGTAGCTCCCAGTTCAAAAGTGGCGTGCCCTGCGGGAGAACCAAGCAAGGACACTCAGCGTTCATCCGACAGCGCGCAACGCTCCACCCTAAAGAAACCACAGCAACTGCTCAACGCTTCTGAACATCACTCACAGCTCTCTCTGCTCTTCAAACCAGTCCTCCAGGAGACATGCTTAGAGAGTGCTCAAAGGATGGGATGCTGGAAGGTGTCCAGAGAAGGGCCACGAGGATGATTAGAGGTATGCAGCACCTCTCCTATGAGGACAGACTGAGAGAGTTGGGGCTGTTCAGTCTGGAGAAGAGAAGGCTCCCAGGAGACCTAATTGTGGCCTTCCAGTATCTGAAGGGGGCTACAAGAAAGCTGGATAGAGACTTTGTAGGCTGTCAGGGAGTGATAGGACTGGGGGGAAATGGAATGAAAATAGAAATGGGTAGATGCAGATTGGATGTTAGGAAGAAGTTCTTCCCCATGAGAGTGGTGAGACCCTGGCACAGGTTGCCCAGGGAGGTGGTGGAAGCCTCATCCCTGGAGGTTTTTAAGGCCAGGCTGTGAGCAACCTGCTGTAGTGTGAGGGGTTGGAACTGGATGATCCTTGAGGTCCCTTCCAACCCTAACAACTCTGTGATTCTGTGTTTCCAATAAAGGTATCCCCCCACACCACCTCCCTCAGTGACAAACCTCTGAAACTTAAGGTGAAATTCAGAATCTTTTGGGTTCCCAGTACTTACCATGGCTGTTCCTAACTGCTTTGTCCCTGCTATGTCACTTTCCTAAGCCATTTCCTCTAAACCTGTGCCAGGGGAATGTTTAAGTGGGATATTAGGAAGAGCTTCTTTCCTACAAGAGTGGTCAGCATTGGAATAGGCTGCCCAGGGAGGTGGTGGATTCACCATCCCTGGAGGTGTTCAAGAAACAAGCAGCTGTGGCACTTTGGGACATGGTCTAGGAGACCTGGAGGTGTTAGGTAGAAGGCTGGGCTTGATCTTAGTGATCTTTTGCAACCTTAATGATTCTATAAGCTGCACTTAACATGACCAGGAAGCAGAGAATGCACTGGTGGTGCTGCAGCACCAGCCAGGTGGTCGTGAAGGGAAAGAGCTGTAAGAGCCACAGTGCACTACTGCAAAAAGGACATAGAAAGATACTTACAGAAATATTCAAGTTGTAGGGACAGGATAGAGTACTTAAAGACTTCAAATGTCCCCTGTATTCAAGAGGAGGAGCTGGGTACCCAGAGCAACCTGGTCTAGTGGAAGGTGTGTCCCTGCTAATGCCAAGGAACTAGATGATCTATAAGGTCCCTTCCAGCCCAAACCATTCTGTGATTCTATGAATACAGAAAGAAAAGCATCTGCAGCAAGAAATACAGGGGGGGGGAAACTGGATTGCCTTGGGATAATGACAGTGGCCTGAATACTGAACCTTGTCCTGTGATCAAACCTGTGTGTCTTTTACAAATACACCTCAGATTAGCTGCAACACAACGAAGCATTTCCATTCCCCACATGAGTCAACAGGTTCTATTGCATTATTTATGCCTTTGAAAACTTAAATCAGGTTCTTTAAACAGATGCACAGCCAGGTCAAACACCAAAGGCATTTAGTTTTCATCACCTGTAATCCCTGCCTGCAAAACTCAAAGGGTTTAGTCAGCCCCACTCTCTCCCCTCCTCACAACTAACTGGCTGTGCACCAGAGCTCTGACCTCCCCCCAGCCCCAGCACAGCCACAACTGGGCTGACAGCACAGGGAGATGTTCAGCAGCTGAAAAGAGATGCTAAAAATAAGCTTGGGTAGTGTCCTCCACCCACCCTTTTAGAGATTCTCAGAAGTCCAAAGCTGGCTGTTTCAAAGGCTGCAGAAGCTGTGTTCTCCCAGCATCCCAGCCAGCAGCCTGCTGTGCAGCTTGCTCCAGAGGTGTGTGAGCACCTGATTAAGTAGGAGAGGTAACAGGATGCTGCTTGATGAAGAAAGGAGCATGCAGCTGCCAGTCATCACAGCCTGCTTAACATGTAAATGTATGCTCAGGCAGAACAACACTGCAGCACTAAGCTGTAGCACAGTTGAACAGGTGGAGACTCCAAGAGATGCTGCTCTCCAGATGAGATGCTGCCTCCATGGGAAGCTCCAGGTATCCTCCTGCTTCTCAAGCAAACAACCACCTCCTCACTAAGCAGCATGCTGATTGCCCTTCAAGCTCTGTATTCTGGGCCTAGATGATCTTCAGTGGTCCCTTCCAACCCCTACCATTCTGTGATTCTCAGCCTTGAGGCTCTGGGGACACCTAATAGTGGCTTTCCAGTACCTGAAGGGGCCCCACAATAAGGCTGGAGAGGGACTGTTTACAAAGGCCTGTGGTGATAGGACAAGAGGCAATGGTTTGAAATTAGAGGAGACTTAGATTGGATGTGAGGAACACATTCTGCACCGTGAGGGTGCTGGAACACTGCAACAGGTTGCCCAGGGAGGGGGTTGAAGCCCCATCCCTGGAGATATTCAAGGTCAGGCTCAAGAAGGCTCTGAGCGACCTGATCTAGTGGAGGATGCCCCTGCTGACTGCAGGGGTGTTGGAATAGAGCTTTGGAAGTCCCTTTCAACCCAAATCATTCTATGACTGTGAAAGATTCCCACATGCACCTAAACAAAGATGTGCTTCAGCGTGCAGCATCAAGCCACAAACGTGTGGATATTTAAGGTGCCACAAGCTCCACTGCCCCCCCAGCACGGGCAGCCTGGTAGAGATGACTGCTGCAGAGCAGCAGAGCTCATCAATAATGCATGTGACAGTCACCTTGTTAATGCAACCCTCCTGCCAGCCATCAGATGCCAGAGCAGGAGCAGGAGGAGCTTGCTGTCTGCTACACTTACAATCTTGAGGGAGAGGAGAGAGAGGAGAGGAGACTCGAGGAGAGGAGAGGAGACTCGAGGAGAGGAGACTCGAGGAGAGGAGACTCGAGGAGAGGAGAGGAGAGGAGACTCGAGGAGAGGAGAGGAGACTCGAGGAGAGGAGAGGAGACTCGAGGAGAGGAGACTCGAGGAGAGGAGACTCGAGGAGAGGAGACTCGAGGAGAGGAGAGGAGACTCGAGGAGAGGAGACTCGAGGAGAGGAGACTCGAGGAGAGGAGAGGAGACTCGAGGAGAGGAGAGGAGACTCGAGGAGAGGAGAGGAGAGGAGACTCGAGGAGAGGAGAGGAGACTCGAGGAGAGGAGAGGAGACTCGAGGAGAGGAGACTCGAGGAGAGGAGACTCGAGGAGAGGAGAGGAGACTCGAGGAGAGGAGACTCGAGGAGAGGAGACTCGAGGAGAGGAGACTCGAGGAGAGGAGAGGAGAGGAGAGGAGAGGAGAGGAGAGGAGAGGAGAGGAGAGGAGAGGAGAGGAGAGGAGAGGAGACGGAGAGGAGAGGAGAGGAGAGGAGAGGAGAGGAGAGGAGACTCGAGGAGAGGAGACTCGAGGAGAGGAGAGGAGACTCGAGGAGAGGAGACTCGAGGAGAGGAGACTCGAGGAGAGGAGAGGAGACTCGAGGAGAGGAGAGGAGAGGAGAGGAGAGGAGACTCGAGGAGAGGAGAGGAGACTCGAGGAGAGGAGACTCGAGGAGAGGAGAGGAGACTCGAGGAGAGGAGAGGAGACTCGAGGAGAGGAGACTCGAGGAGAGGAGAGGAGAGGAGACTCGAGGAGAGGAGACTCGAGGAGAGGAGACTCGAGGAGAGGAGACTCGAGGAGAGGAGACTCGAGGAGAGGAGACTCGAGGAGAGGAGAGGAGACTCGAGGAGAGGAGACTCGAGGAGAGGAGACTCGAGGAGAGGAGACTCGAGGAGAGGAGACTCGAGGAGAGGAGAGGAGAGGAGAGGAGAGGAGAGGAGAGGAGAGGAGAGGAGAGGAGAGGAGAGGAGAGGAGAGGAGAGGAGAGGAGAGGAGAGGAGAGGAGAGGAGAGGAGAGGAGAGGAGAGGAGAGGAGACTCAAGGAGAGGAGAGGAGAGGAGACTCGAGGAGAGGAGAGGAGACTCGAGGAGAGGAGAGGAGACTCGAGGAGAGGAGAGGAGAGGAGACTCGAGGAGAGGAGACTCGAGGAGAGGAGACTCGAGGAGAGGAGACTCGAGGAGACTCGAGGAGAGGAGACTCGAGGAGAGGAGAGGAGAGGAGACTCGAGGAGAGGAGAGGAGACTCGAGGAGAGGAGAGGAGACTCGAGGAGAGGAGAGGAGACTCGAGGAGAGGAGAGGAGACTCGAGGAGAGGAGACTCGAGGAGAGGAGACTCGAGGAGAGGAGAGGAGAGGAGAGGAGAGGAGAGGAGAGGAGAGGAGAGGAGAGGAGAGGAGAGGAGAGGAGAGGAGACTCGAGGAGAGGAGACTCGAGGAGAGGAGACTCGAGGAGAGGAGACTCGAGGAGAGGAGAGGAGACTCGAGGAGAGGAGAGGAGACTCGAGGAGAGGAGAGGAGACTCGAGGAGAGGAGAGGAGAGGAGAGGAGAGGAGAGGAGAGGAGAGGAGAGGAGAGGAGAGGAGAGGAGAGGAGAGGAGAGGAGAGGAGAGGAGAGGAGAGGAGAGGAGAGGAGAGGAGAGGAGAGGAGAGGAGAGGAGAGGAGAGGAGAGGAGAGGAGAGGAGGGAAGAGGAAAGGAGGGGAGGGGAGGGGAGGGGAGGGGAGGGGAGGGGAGGGGAGGGGAGGGGAGGGGAGGGGAAGGGAGGGGAGGGGAGGGGAGGGGAGGGGAGGGGAGGGGAGGGGAGGGGAGGGGAGGGGAGGGGAGGGGAGGGGAGGGGAGGGGAGGGGAGGGAAGAGGAGGGGAGGGGAGGGGAGGGGAGGGGAGGGGGAGGGGAGGGGAGGGGAGGGGAGGGGAGGGGAGGGGAGGGGAGGGGAAGAGGAGAGGAGGGGAGGGGAGGGGAGGGGAGGGGAGGGGAGGGGAGGGGAGGGGAGGGGAGGGGAGGAGTGGAGTGGAGTGGAGTGGAGTGGAGTGACATGACCAGGTTGGAAAAGACCTTTGAGATCATCAAGTCCAACCCATCATCCAACACTATCTTATAGGGCACCTGATTTTTGGAAGGAAAAACAAACATGCCAGCAGGTCCTGGAACTGTTTCCCGTACTCACACAGTGCAATAATCTATGATTCTATGAGAAAATTTGCTGAAGCAATGAAGAGATGGACAATTCATCACTTTAAGAAAGGTATTAAAAGACCAAGAGTTTTGGATTCCAGACCTCTGCCCTGCAAATCTGCACTGGATATTTATTTCCTGCAGGAGTGGTCAGGCCCTGGAACAGGCTGCCCAGGGGGGGTGGTGGAGTCACCATCTCTGGGGGGTGTGCAGGAAACCTGCGGCCATGGCACTTTGAGACATGGTTTACTGTACTCTGCTTTGGTTAGGCCGCACCTTGAGTCCTGTGTCCAGTTCTGGGCTCCTCAGTTTAAGAAGGACATTGAAACACTTGAGCATGTCCAGAGAAGGGCAACAAGGCTGGTGAGAGGCCTTGAACACAAGCCCTATGAGGAGAGGCTGAGGGAGCTGGGATTGTTTAGCCTGGAGAAGAGGAGGCTCAGGGGTGACCTTATTGCCCTCTACAACTACCTGAAAGGTGGTTGTAGCCAGGAGGGAGTTGGCCTCTTCTCCCAGGCAACCAGCACCAGAACAAGGGGACACAGTCTCAAGCTGCGCCAGGGGAGGTTCAGACTCGAGGTGAGGAGGAAGTTCTTCACCGAGCGAGTCATTCGGCATTGGAATGGGTTGCCCAGGGAGGTGGTTGAGTCATCGACCCTGGAGGCGTTCAAGGGGAGACTGGACGTGGCACTTGGTGCCATGGTCTAGTCATGGGGTCTGTGGTGTCAGGTTGGACTCGATGATCCTCGAGGTCCTTTCCAACCTAAGTGATACTGTGATACTGTGATACTGTGATACTGGCCATGGTGGTGTTGGGTTGATGGTTGGACTTGATCTTGGAGGTCTTTTCCAACCAAAGTGATTCTATGATTCTATAAACAGCAAGAGCTCCACCAGACTGAGAAACCTGCTCCTGTCTCACATGAAAGAAGTGTTAATGAACAGGAGGGAGATTCCCAGCAAAGGCAAAGATATCAGGAACCAGTGGAGGTGTCCAAAGGGGAGAGAACTGGTCCCAGCAGTAGTACAACAAAACCATTTCACAGGTGCACTGCCAGGATGATCTGTCACTCCCTGAAGACTTCAGGTCTTTCACACTTCCCTCCTCTCACAGCCATGAGGCTATTTTTAATGCAGTGCATTGTGAGCAAAGGACACACTTCCCCTTCCAACCTCCATGCCAAGTCTCAGCAGAATGTGAAGTGCCCCTATTCAAACCCTGGAGCTTAGATTTGTCCAATTGCCTCTCCATTCATTTCCCTTCCAAAAGGTCCATAGGACGTGGCTGTTTATTTACTGTGGGGAGTTTATCAAGTAAAATATAGTAATGATGTAAGCACCTGGCAAACACAAAGAAAGGAGGGCAGCAAGAGGCCAGAGCTTACAAATCCTGAAGTGGGATCAGAAACAGCAGCAGTTAATTGAAATCAGGAAGACAACTGAGTAGAAGAGAGGAGCTTTTGGCCTCCTGTGGAGAAGAGACAGGCAGTGCCCTTCTAGGTACCAGGGGAAGTTCCACAGAGTGCTGTGCTGCAAAGGACAATGTTTGCTCCACTCCTCCTGCAGGCAGGGGTTTTCCAAGTGCTTCTAATTGACAGAGGGTTAAAATATCTCCTGTCTGCACCTTTATTGCACACTGAGAAGGGAAGCCACGGAGGTAGGAACGCTGCAGATCGGGATGAAAAGGAAGATTGAGGAGGTTTTTCCAGCAGCTTGATTCACAGTGGGTAGTACCCTTACACACTAAATTAGTTCTAGGGAAATGAATGGGGTTTGTGAAACAGAATAGCTCAGGGCTTGCCACTTGGCAAGTGATGCAAGTCACCCAGAGACAGCCCTGTCACTAGCCAGGAGATTTACTGACTGCTCCCGGTGGAGTCAAGCTGGAAAGAGCTGGTGGAAACTCTCTTGATACAGCTATTCAGTCACTGAAGGCTTCTCACAGACCTGTTACACAGAGCTCTTCCTGTACAAGTGAAAACAATCACTAAGGTCTTTATTTCATAGAAACAGGGTTTGGAGCAGCCCTCCCTCCAAAGAGATGCACAAGACTGGGCAGACAAGGTTTAACAAAGCCACGTCTCGGGTCCTGTGCTTTGGTCACAACCACCCCAAGCAACACTACAGGCTTGGGGCAGAGTGGCTGCAAGGCAGTAAGGTGGAAAAGGATCTAGGAGGTGCTGGTGGACAGCTGAACATGAGCCACCAGTGTGCCCAGGTGGCCAAGAAGTCGAGTGGCATCCTGGCCTGGATCAAAACCCAGTGCCCAGCAGGAGTAGGGAAAGTGATGGTGCCCCTGTACTCAGCCCTGGTGAGGCCACAGCTTGAGCACTGTATTCAGTCCTGGGCACCAGAATTGAAGGGTGTCCAGAGAAGGGCAATGAGGCTGGTGAGGGATTTGGAGGGCACCATATGAGGAGCAGCTGAAGGACCTGGGGTTGTTTGGTCTGGAGAAGGCTGAGGAGAGATCTTATTGCCCTCTATGAGTTCCTGAAAGGAGGTTGGATTAAGGCTGGTATTGGTCTCTTCTTCCAAGTAACTAGCCATAGGATGAGAGGAAATGGGTTTAAGTTGCACCAGGGAAGGCTTAAGTTGGATATTAGGGAAAATTTCATTCCTGCAATAGGATAGGATAGGATAGGATAGGATAGGATAGGATAGGATAGGATAGGATAGGATAGGATAGGATAGGATAGGATAGGATAGGATAGGATAGGATAGGATTAACAGGGTTGGAAGAGACCTTTGAGATCATCAAGTCCAACCTATCACCCAACACTATCTAACCAAATAAACCATGTCACCAAGCACCCCATCCAGGCTCTTCTTAAACACCTCCAGTGATGGTGACTCCACCACCTCCCCGGGCAGCCCATTCCAATGGGCAATCTCTCTTTCTATGAAGAACTTCTTCCTAACCTCCAGCCTAAACCTCCCTGGTGCAGCTTGAGACTGTGTCCTCTTGTTCTGGTGCTGGTTGCCTGGGAGAAGAGACCAACCTCCACCTGGCTACAACCTCCCTTCAGGGAGTTGTAGAGAGCAAGAAGGTCTCCCCTGAGCCTCCTCTTCTCCAGGCTAAGCAACCCCAGCTCCCTCAGCCTCTCCTCACAGGGCTGTGCTCTAAACCCCTCCCCAGCTTTGTTGCTGTTCTCTGGGCAGGCACTGGAGCAGGCTGACCAGGGAGGCAGCGGAGTCATCATCCCCAAAGGTGTTGAAGCAGAGTGTAGGCATGGTGATTTAGTGGTCACAACAGCTGGGTTACAGTTGGACTTGACGACCTTAAAGGTCTTTTCCAACCATAATGATTGAATTATTGACTCTCCCATCCTGACAGGAGCCCAGGGCTTCACACTGCTGACAGCACATTCACATTGCTCGAATCACCTGCCGCACAGGCGCTCACACTGCTGACAGCATCCCAGCTCAAATCACCTGCCGCACAGGCGCTCACACTGCTGACAGCATCCCAGCTCAAATCACCTGCCGCACAGGCGCACAGACCAACAAAGCCCCTCCCCAAAGCCACCCCAGCTGAGAGCCACACACACACACAAACCCCCAGCACCCAGGCAGGAGACAGCCAAACCCAGGGGGTGGCTCTTACCAAGCTTCACACTCTGCACGCGGCCCCCGATGCGGTCAGTGGCCTCGAGGACGGTTACATCCGTGAAGCCGCTCTCCAGGAGCGCCTTGGCTGCCGACAGGCCCGCGAGCCCTGCGCCGATGATCACTATTCGAGGCTGCCGCTTGCTCCGCAGGCCACTACTGAGAGGATCATCCGTGCTGTCTGCAGGTGTTTCACAACTTTGCATGCCGTCCAAGCTCTCTTTCTAAGGAACCTGGGGGAGAAAGCAGACAAGCTTGTTGCGGGAGGAGAAGCTCAACGTGAGCCACTGCGGTGCACTCGCGACCCAGAGAGCCAAGCAGAGCCTGGGCTGCAGCAAGAGAAGTGTGGCCAGCAGGGCCAGGGAGGGGATTCTCACCCTCTGCTCTGCTCTGGTGAGACCACACCTGGAGTATTGTGTCCAGTTCGGGAGCCCCTAGTACAAGAAGGATCTGAACATCCTGGAATGTATCCAGAGAAGGGCCACAGGGATGATTAGAGGTATGGAGATGCTCTCCTGTGAGGACAGACTGACAGTTGGGGCTGTTCAGTCTGGAGAAGAGAAGGCTCCAAGGAGACCTTATTGTGGCCTTCCAGTGTCTTAAAGGGGCCTACAAGAAAGCTGGGGAGGGATGGTTTAGGGTGTCAGGGAGTGATAGGACTGGGGGGAGTGGAACAAAACTAGAAATGGGTAGATTTAGATTGGATGTCAGGAAGAAGTTCTTCCCCATGAGGGTGGTGAGACACTGGCACAGGTTGCCCAGGGAGGTGGTGGAAGCCTCATCCCTGGAGGTTTTTGCAGCCAGGCTGGATGTGGCTGCTCTAGTGTGAGGTGTCCCTGGCCATGGCAGGGGGGTTGCAACTGGCTGAGCCTTGAGGTCCCTTCCAACCCTAACAATTCTTTGATTCTCTGAAGGTCGGTGAGGGAACTCAGCAGTAGACAGTAGTGTCCTCCCTACTCTAGTCATGAGGTCTGTGGTGACAGGTTGGACTCGATGATCTTTGAGGTCTCTTCCAACCTTAGTTAGTGATACTAATAATACTACTAAGCCTGAACTTCTCCTCCACAGTTAAAAATCCCTCAAGCTCTCTAAGAAATCTATGGAAGGAAGCAGAGAATCTTACTGAGGACACTCAGCTTGAACAACTTCTCTGAAGTTAAAAACCCTCAAGCTCTCTATGGAATCTATAGAAGCAAGCAGCGAAGCTTGTTGAGGGAACTCAGCTCAAGCTTCTCCTCTGCAGTTAAAAATCTTCAAGCTCTTTTTCTAAGGAATCTATGGGAGAAAACAGAGAAGCTTGGTGAGGGAACTCAGCTCAAGCTTCTCTGAAGTTAAAAATCCTCAAGCTCTCTTTCTAAGGAATCTATGGGAGAAAACAGAGAAGCTTGGTGAGGGAACTCAGCTCAAGCTTCTTCTCTGCAGTTAAAAATCCTCAAGCTCTCTTTCTAAGGAATCTATGGGAGAAAACAGAGAAGCTTGCTGAGGGAGCTCAGTTCAACCTTTGCAGTTAAACTCCCTCAAGCTCTCTAAGGAACCTATGGAAGAAGGCAGAGAAGCTTGGTGAGGGAACTCTGCATGAGCTTCTCTGCAGTTAAAAAACCCTCAAGCTCTCTTTCTAAGGAATCTGTGGAAGAAAGCAGAGAAGACTGTTGAGGAAACCCAGCTTGAACTTTTCCTCTTCAGTTAAAAACCCTCAAGATCTCTAAGGAGTCCATGGAAAAATGCAAGGAAATGTGTGGAGGGAACTCAGCTTGAACTTCCCTGCAGAAAGAGAGCTTCAGGATTTTTAAACTAAGGAACCTATGGGAGGGGAAAAAAAGGCAAAGAAACATGTTGAGGGAGCTCAGCTCAAGTTTCTCTGCAGTTAAAAATCCTCAGGAAGTCTTAAAAAGAAAAAGCCCAGCAGGAAAGAAAGAAAACTTGTGAACTAGACCAAGCTTTCCAAACGGGACAGTAAGGATAACTGAGGTCAAGCTGGGATGCAGTGACTTTTTGGCCCGAAGCAGCAGCAGTGGGAACTCCAGGAACCTCCACCCTCATGTACCACGTTGATTATTTCCAGAGAAGTCCAAGGGTTTTCAAAGCCTCGTCTCAGAGTGGCAATTTTGCGGTCAAGCCTTGAAAGCAGAAAGCAGCAGCGAGCCACCGTGCCCAGCGCCGCCGAGCTCCACAGCACAGCCAGAACGCTGCGCTTCGCCTCAGTGGCAACCGCAAAGCACACGCTTCACATCACGTAACTGTGGGGCTAGGTGAAGAGGATTTAGCTCCAAGCACACAGATCAGATATCACACCACTAATTACAGAAGGGCTGCAGACAGAAAAATGCTTTGTATCTGATGAAAGACGACAAGGGCCAAGCAAATTCACAGCCACATGATGCGGGCCCCGGAGCCAAGCCCGTCCTGCCACAGCAGGATGAGCCCCAAGTCTTTGATGAGGAGAGGTTCAAACTTCTGTGATGAAGAAAGGTTTAAACTCATACCAGCCCTGACTAGTCCCATTCTACCTCCACCCACCCAAGGCATTCAGCTGCTCCTCCAAGCTCTACTCAGCTCTGCTGAGACCCCACCTGGAGTACTGCCTCCAGTTCTGGAGCCCCTATTACAAGAGGGATCTGGAGGTGCTGGAACATGTCCAGAGAAGGGCCAGGAGGATGAGCAGGGGGCTGGAGCACCTCTCCTATGAGGACAGACAGAAGGAGTTAGGGCTGTTCAGTCTGGAGAAGAGAAGGCTCCAAGGTGACCTCATTGTGGCCTTCCAGTATCTGAAGGGGGCTACAGGAAGGCTGGGGAGGGACTGCTCAGGATCTCAGGTAGTGATAGGACTAGGGGGAATGGAGTGAAGCTGGAGGTGAGGAGATTCAGGCTGGATTTGAGGAGGAAGTTCTTCCCCATGAGAGTGGTGAAGCCCTGGAATGGGTTGTCCAGGGAGGTGGTTGGGGCCCTGTCCCTGGAGGTGTTTAAGGCCAGGCTGGATGAGGCTGTGGCCAGGCTGATCTAGTGTGGGGTGTCCCTGCCCATGGCAGGGGGGTTGGAACTAGCTGATCCTTGTGGTCCCTTCCAACCCTGACTGATACTATGATACTATGATACTATGCTGATCTGCTTTGCAAACTCCTAGAAGCCATCTTGCTACCTGTGTATACCCCAAGTCCTCACAGAATCTTATTGGTTGGAAGAGACCTTCAAGACCATCCAGTCCAACCTTCAACCCCACACTGAAGGGTCAACACTAAACCACGACCCACCATCTTACTTTAGTACACAGCCTGAGTCCATGGTTAAGTTTAAACCTTAATCAGGGATCAGCAATGTGTGGAATCATGGAATCACAGAATTGTTTTGCTTGGAAAGGTCCTTTAAGATCATCAATCCAATCATGCTCTAACTCTGCTAAGGCTGGTGCTAAACCATGTCCCTCAGCACCACATCTCTGCCTCTTTGAAACACCTCTAGGGATGGGGATTCAACCAGCTCCCTGGGAAGGTTGTGCCAGTCTTGGAGAACTCTTCCAGTCAAGAAGTTTCTTCCAATATCCCCTTTCAGTGAAGAAGTTGTCCCTAATGTCCAACCTAAACCTCCCCTGGGGCAACTTGAGACTAATTTTGTTTCATGCTATCATTTGTGGGAGAGAGACCAACCCCCACCTGGCTCCAACCTCCTTTCAGGAAGTTTTAGAGTGAGGTGGTCTCCCTTAAGCCTTCTTTCCTCCAGACTAAACAACTCCAGTTTGCTCAGCTGCTCCTCACCAGACCTGCTCTCCAGGTTCATCCAATGTTGGATGTCTTTATAGACAAATGTCAATGACTTCTGGCTCTGGATAGGGTCACAGGTGCCCTCAAGAGCACAAAGGAAGAGAGTACAGAGAAACATATTCCACAAGGCCTAAGGAGGCATCAGTCCTGACTTGCAATGGATGAACACACAGCCCAGGATTCACCAGCCCTTGGATCAGGTGCTGCCCAGTGACTGGGAGATAAAGCACATGTATGTTTCCTGGCCTACCCAATGCTTCCCATTGAGTTACTGTGCTGCCTCTGCCTCTTGCCAGGCTGCTGACTACTCCTGAGCTCTTCCTCAACTCACTCAACGCCTGCCTGGTGCCAAAGACTCCTGTTCCTCTCTTGCTTCACCAGGAGAAGAGTCAAACTTTTGTGCTTAAGGCACTGCTGGATAAGATCAGGTGTGCTAATGAAGTCTAGAGCAAGTAATGAAGGCCAAAGCAAGAGTGGTTTTATTTGGAGTCACTTCCTCTCTGGCATCTTAAAGCATTTATGGATGTTGAGCAAGTGCCTCCTGCTCTATATAAGAGAGGTGACACCAGTATCACAGTATCACAGTATAATTTAGGTTGGAAAGGACCTCGAGGATCATTGAGTCCAACCTATCAACACAGACCCCATGACTAGAACATGGCACCAAGCACCACGTCCAATCCCCTCTTGAACACCTCCAGGGATGGTGACTCCACCACCTCCCTGGGCAGCACATTCCAATGACGAATGACTCGCTCGGTGAAGAACTTCCTCCTTACCTCGAATCTAAACCTCCCCTGGCACAGCTTGAGACTGTGTCCCCTTGTTCTGGTGCTGGTTGCCTGGGAGAAGAGACCAACCCCTTCCTCGCTACAACCACCCTTCAGGTAGTTGTAGAGGGCAATGAGGTCAACCCTGAGCCTCCTCTTCTCCAGGCTAAACAATCCCAGCTCCCTCAGCCTCTCCTCATAGGGCTTGTGTTCAAGGCCTCTCCCCAGCCTTGTTGCCCTTCTCTGGACACCTTCAAGTGTCTCAATGTCCTTCTTAAACTGAGGAGCCCAGAACTGGACACAGGACTCAAGGTGTGGCCTAACCAATGCAGAGTACAGAGGCACAATGACCTACCTGCTCCTGCTGGCCACACTATTCCTAATGCAGGCCAGGAAGCCATTGGCCCTCTTGGCCACCTGGGCACACTGCTGGCTCATATTTAGGTGGCTGTTGATCAGCACCCCCAGGTCCCTCTCTGTTTGGGAGCTCTCAGCCACTCTGACCCCAGCCTGTAGCTCTGCATGGGATTGCCGTAGCCAAAGTGCAGCACTCGGCACTTGGACTTGTTGAATGCCATCCCATTGGACTCTGCCCATCTGTCCAGTCAGTCGAGGTCCCTCTGCAGAGCCTTTCTACCCTCTAACTGACCAACATCTGCTAATACCAGCATGCAGTCAGTAGTGATTCAAGCAGTGGTATGAAAAGCAACATGGTCCTACCAAAGCTCCTGGCAACTGCTTTGGTTTGGTTTCAACTGGAAGAGCTTCAGCTCAATCCACCCTACCTGGGCTCACCTGCGAGAGAAGATGAGCACAGCGCTCCGCTCCTGCCAGTGCAGCCTGTTCCAACTGCCACCAAGCAACAGAGCAGGTGAGGCTGAGCCAGCTCTGGCTGCAGCCATGCTCCACACTTCTACCTGCAATGACATCAATCATCTCCCTGCTTTCATCTCCTGTCCAGCAGATCTCAGCTACCACACACTGCTGTTTGGAGAGTTCTTCCCAAGCTGCAGTCAAACACGTCAAGCAGCTGACGCTTTCCAGTACGTGACAAGTCACAACTCATGGTCTCTTGACAAGCAGGAAGAGGTGTGAGCAGCCAGGCCAGGCACTGGACTTACTTCTGAGCAAGCTGGATCCAAAAGCAGCATCACAGTCTGAATCATAGAATCATAGAATTAATAAGGTTGGAAAAGACCTCAAAGATCATCAAGTCCAACCTGTCACCCAGCACCAAGAGAATCATAGAATCAATAGTTCACTGGCCCAGTAAACAGTGTCCCAGTTTGGAGCAGAGATTGGCCCAGAGCAGCATTCCTACCCTCCAGCTGTCCCAGTTTAGGTCATGCACACTAAAGCAATAAGGATGACACAGCCAAGAAGCAAAGGAACATCTGTCTGAAACTGCCCTCTTTCAAGATCTCTTGGACATATGGGTGGCCTCAGAACCTGAGCAGTGGACACTTTAGGACAAGAGGAAATGGCTTCAAGTTGCACCAGGGGAGGTTTAGGTTGGAGATTAGGTACAATTTGTTGGCTGCAAGAGTGGTCAGGGATTGGAACAGGCTGCCCAGGGGGGCCTGTGGCTCGTGGGGACACAGCACTTAGGGACATGGTTTGGTGGGCATGGTGGTGTTGGGCTGATAGTTGGGCTCAATGATCTCAGAGGTCCCCTCCAACCTCAATGACTCTGTTTTGTGGTGAACCACTTCTTTCCTGTTCCACCTAAAACAGCAAAGATCTGGAGCACACAGCAAGGTGGAGGATGCAAAGCTCCTTCCCTATAGCAGCTGGTGAGATGGGTCTGCTTGGGTTTGGTGCTGATTCATTTCCCTTGTGGGATTTCATCATCTGGGACATGAGTGGTTTGTTCATCTTAACCCACCCTGGAAGTGGATTTTCAGAATGGGTTGAGATAAACAAGAATGTGGCATCCCAGTTTCCTTCCCTTTGCCAGCTGCAGGTTAATCCCTAACAGTCAGAGGTTGCCCAGAGAGGTAGCTGAGGCCCCATGTCTGGAGATGAGGCTCAATAAGACTCTGAGCAACCTGATCTAGTGGAAGATGTCCCTTGTGGCTGCAGTAGGGTTGGACTAGATGACCTTTGGAGGTTCCTTCCAACCCAAACCATTCTATGATGGTCATTCTGTGACCTTTCCTCAGACTCACACAAAGACACCACACAGAGATGAAGGACAACAGTCTAGTTAGAAAAACATCCAATAGAGGAAGCATCACTTCTCTGGTTTTGCCAGTGCAGGACAATGGGCTGTTAACAAAGAAATGTGTGAGGTTTTTCCCTGTCACCTTCTCCTGAGGTTGAGTGAAGCTACTACATTACCATGAGGGTGGTAAGATGCTGGCCCAAGCTGCCCAGAGAGGTGGTAGATGCCCCATCCCTGCAGCCAGTCCAGGATGTCTGGGGCTCTGAGCAACCTGCACTAGTTGCAGATGTCCCTGCTGACTGCAAGGGGTTGGACTAGATGACCTTTAAAGGTCCCTTCTGACCCAAGCCATTCTGTGATTCTGTAATCTCTTTGCCCTTGTCAGTCAGTGGTCCTGCACCTCCCTTCTCAAGCAGGTCAGTTTAGTGGCTTTTAATCTAACAGGATCAGAAGTGAAACTGGGTTCTGGGTTCCTTTGGCAATGACCTCCTGGACAATGGCAACCCAGAAACAGCAGGACTGGAGATGTTCCTCTGGCCTTCTCCACCTTCAATCCAGCAGCAATAGCACCCAAGCTCAGAGGCATGACCACTTTTCATCCCATGTTGCCAGCAAAAGCTTGCAGGTCACAAGGAAGAAGCCAGAGAATTAGGGCAGTTGTGAGCTGCCCTCCTCATCACAACAATGCTCTCTGACCAGGCTATTCTTCTAGCACCCTTCAGATAAAAAAGGTCACCAAGGCTCCAACAATTCAAGAAGAAAAACCCAAAATAAACAACCACATTTCTCAAGGAAATCTGCTATTCTTAGCTCACCCAAATCCTCCTGTGGTAGCACTGGCCAGAGCTGTGGGGACACAAACAAGCTGCAAACAAGGCTTGTCTGCTTGAAAGCTTGGCTGGGACTTGGTTGGTTGGGGCTTCTTTGTTCCTTTCTTTCTCTTTTTCCCACCAGGATTGGTAAGTCTTAAAATAAAAGTGACCTTGCTCTCCATGCAGACTTCACATCACACAGCAAGAAGGGAGACTTAGATTAGATAGAAGGGATAAATTCTTCTCTGTGAGGATGGTGAGGCAGGTTGCCCAGAGGCACTGTGGATGTCCCATCCCCTGGAAGTGTTCATGACCAGGTTGGATGGGGCTTGGAGCAACCTGGTCTAGTGGAAGGTGTCCCTGCCCATGGCACGGGGGTAGGAACCAGATGATTTCTTCCAATCCTGTTTGGAACTAGATGGTCTCTTTCAATCCAAACAATTCTGTGATTACTCCCTTTTTTTGTCCCCCATGGTCATGGCCATCCCAGGTGGGACTCATTTCCTCCCATCTCATTCCTGGGATTTCCAACTTGTATCAGCTGCCTGCTGCTGTTCAGGTGATGGAAAGGAGCAGTGATCCCTTCTGCTGATCTCTGGCACACCCATCTTAAGATGGACCATCTGGAGAAAAGGAGGCTAAAGGGGGTCCCTCTGGCTCTCTACAACATCTTGAGTCCTGTATCCAGTTCTGGGTTCCTCAGTTTAAGAAATATGTTGAGATGCTGGAATGTGTCCAGAGAAGGGCAACAAAGCTGGGGAGGGGTCTGGAGCACAGCCCTGTGAGGAGAGGCTGAGGGAGCTGGGGTTGCTTAGCCTGGAGAAGAGGAGGCTCAGGGGAGACCTTCTTGCTGTCTCCAACTCCCTGAAGGGAGGTTGTAGCCAGGTGAGGGTTGGTCTCTTCTCCCAGGCACCCAGCACCAGAACAAGAGGACACAGTCTCAAGCTGTGCCAGGGGAGGTTCAGGCTGGATGTTAGGAAGAAATTCTTCATAGAAAGAGAGATTGGCCATTGGAATGTGCTGCCCAGGGAGGTGGTGGAGTCACCATCACTGGAGGTGTTTAGGAAGAGACTGGATGAGGTGCTTGGTGCCATGGTTGAGTTGATCAGATGGTGTTGGGTGATAGGTTGGACTTGATGATCTCAAAGGTCTTTTCCTACCTGGTTTATTCTATGCTATTCTATTCTATTCTGCTTGGCACTGAGGAGGCTGCATTGGGGTCAGTTTTGGGCCCCTCACTACAAGGAGGACATTGAGGAGCTGGAGCAGGTCCAGAGAAAATCAACAAAGCTGGTCAAGGGTCTAGAGCACAAGCCTTGTGAGGAGCAGCTGAGGGAAGTGGGGTTGCTCAGCCTAGAGAAAAAGAGGCTGAAGGGGGACCCTGCTCTCTACAACTACCTGACAGGAGGTTTAAGTCAGGTGAGGCTTGGTCTCTTCTCCCTAGTGACAAATGTTAGGACAAGAAGAAATGGCCTCAAGTTGCACCTTGGGAAAGTTTAGGTGGGACATGAGGAAAATGTCTTCCCCAAAAGGATTGTCAAGGCCTGGCCCAGGCTGCCCAGGGCAGTGGTGGAGTCCCCAGCCCTGGAGGGATTTGAAGACTGTGTAGATGTGGTGCTGAGGGACATGGTCTAGTGGTGAGCTGGCAGTGCTGGATTAAAGGTTGGACTCCATGACCTTAAAAGTCTTTTCTGACCTAAACAACTCTGTGCCTCTATGATTATGGGGTGGTGTAAAGCAAGTCCAGCTGAAGCCTCCAGGGACACACACTCACAGACCCTGGGGCCTCAGCACTGACTCTCACTCCGCTCCCTGCTGCCACCACACGCGTGCTGATCCGGAGATAGCTTCAGACAGCTAAAATGGAAATGCACCTCCAGAAGAGGCAGCCAGTGGCTGCACTTCCACTTGCTATTCTGAGGAGCCAATTTTCTTTCCTAAGCACACAATTTTCCCTGAATTGCTTGGTCCTCCTGTGGAGTGTTGAACTGCCACAGTGACAAGTGTAACAGCTTGTCTGGAGGGTGAGAACTGAATCGTCAACACCAGCACAGCCAGGTGTGAGCTGCCTGCAAATTTACCAGGAGCATTTCATTCCCTTCAGGTGTTTTAATTGATGGAAAATCACAGATTCACAGAATGGGTTGGGTTGGAAGGGACCTTAAAGATCATCCAGTTCCAACCCCAGTGCCATGGGCAGGGACACCACACACTATTCAAGGTCGCTCAAGGTTCCTCATTCAGCCTAGCCTTGAACACCTGCAGGGAGGGAGCATCCACCACCTCTCTGGGCAACCTGTTCCAGTGTCTCCCCACCCTAACTGGAACAAATTTCTTCCTAATCCCTAGTCTCTCTCTCTCCTCTTCCAGCACAAAGGCATTGTCCCTAGTCCTATCACTACGAGCCCCTGCAAAAAGTCCCTCCCCAGCTTTCCTGTCAGTCTCCTTCAGGCACTGGAAGGCTGCTCTAAGGTGTCCCTAGAGCCTTCTCTTCTCCAGGCTGAACAGCCCCAGTTAAACCTCATCCCTAACCAGTTAAACCTCATCCCTAACCAGTTAAACCTCATCCCTAATCAGAAGCCTAAGCAACCTTGTGTGTGTGTAGAAGCGAGATGCAAACAACCGGGCTGGAATCCAGCTGAAAGGCTGCAAGGCAGCCCAAGAAATAAACACACCAGGATTCTATCATTGTTTGAAGTGCAGCTATTCAGGCTACTGTCAACACATGAAGGGGCCCTACACACACAAGTGGATTTACTGCAGGTTTGTCATCACGCTCTGAGAGTGTTTACAAACAGGCAGCACTTGACACCGAGGGATGAAATCAACCCAAGCAGAGACAAAAGCTCAATTGTGAGACCACAAGCAGAAGCTGCAGCAATTCAGCTCAGAAATGGCTATTTTTAGCAGTGCCACTCATCAGCTGCTGAAACACTTTTCCTTCAAGACAGAGAGGATATTGCTTGGAGCTCGTAAATCAAGATCAGATCTCTCACACACTTCCACTCCAGTGCCAGCAGAGGACAGGGAATGTGGGGCTGGGAACGCTCCTGCCTGCATAATGCAGATGCAAGGCCAGGTTCAAGAGGGCCTTGAGCAACCTCTTCTAGTGAAAGATGTCCCTGCCCATGGCAGGGGGGTTGGAACTATCTGCTTCCAATCTTTAAGGACCCTTCCAACCCAGACCATTCAGTGCCTCTATGATTTTCTGGCCTTTGCACCTCAGGGGTCTACCATCATGCAGAACTGTGTGCCTGTGAGCACACAGAGTCCAACCATCAACCCACCACCACCACAGCCATTAAACCATGTCCCAAAGTGATACTTCCACACATTTCTTGAACATCTCCAGGGATGGGGACTCAACCACCTCCCTGGGCAGCCTGTTACATCTCAGTGACAGAGATCTGGTGTAGGACCTCTACCCTGCAGGCTCTGCCAGGATCTGTTGTCAGTAAACACCACCATTTGTTCTGGCCCCCAGAGAAGGGCCAAGCTGGTGAAGGGTCTGGAGAACAGGGCTGGTGAGGAGCAGCTGAGGGAACTGGGGGTGTTTAGTCTGCAGAAAAGGAGGCTGAAGGGAGAGCTTCTGGCTCTCTATAGTTACCTGAAGGGAGAGTGGAGCCAGGTGGGGGGTTGATCTCTTCTCCCAAGCAACAAGTGATAAGGAAAGACGAAAGAGCCTCAAGTTGCACCAGGGGTGCTTTAGGTTGGACAGGAAGAATAATTTCTTCCCCAAAATGGTTGTCAAGGCTTGGAACAGGCTGCCCCATCCCTGAAGAGATTCAAAAGCCATGTCAATGTGGTGCTGAGGGACATGGTTTAGTGATAACCTGGCAGTGCTGGGTTAACGGCTGGACTCCAACTAAAACGATTCAATGCTTCTAAGATCAAGCCACCTCCTGTTTCACCTTTATGCCAGGCCTGCAGCCTTGTGCCCAAAATTCCCTTGGCATCAGTTGTTTTGAAGGCAGCAGAGCCCTTTAAGCTGACTCTGCACTCTCCTCCCTCTGGACACATCCCAACAGAGACAGAAGGAAATTACAGCACTAACCTTTGCCTGTCCAAACTCAGGTCTTCTCCAGCCTGAGAAGATGACCTTAGCTACTTTAGTCATGCAACAAAACACCACAAGTCTTACAGTCATCTACCCCCTGCCTTCCAAAATACCATCTCCCCACCACAGGAAAGGCAGAGGTGTGGCCACACCAACTTGGGTCCTTGTCCCAAGCTGGAAGAAGCCATGCTTATTTGATACAAACACAAAACAACAACAGACCTGAGGTGTGACAACTCAAATCAAAGTGGCTGGGCTGTGGCTGCTTCTGGGGTGCATTCCTCTGGCTGAGGGGCAGTGTGAGAATGCAGCAGCTCAGCCAGCTGCAAGACAGCAGAAGCACAGAATGGGTGAGGTTGGAAAGGGTGGATCCACAGATTGCATCATGTCAGAGGAGACCCTCCCAGGTCATCTTGTGCAAGCCCCCTGCACTCAGCAGGGACATCTCCAGCTGATCTGGCTACCCAGGAACACTTCAAGTTTGACACTGAATTTCCCCAAGGACAGGGCCTTAACCACATCCCTGAGCAACCTGTTTCAGTGTTTCACCACCCTCACTGTGAAGAGGTTCCTCCTGACGTCCAACATCAGTGTGCCCTGCTCCAGTTTCATAGAATCATAGAATCAATAAGGTTGGAAGAGACCTCAGAGATCATCAAGTCCAACCTGTCACCCAAGACCTCCTGACTACTAAACCATGGCACCAAGTGCCACAACCAATCCCCTCTTGAACATCTTCACCACCTCCCTGGGCAGCACAGGAGGAAAGGAGAGGCTGAGGGAGCTGGGGTTGCTTAGCCTGGAGAAGAGGAGGCTCAGGGGAGACCTTCTTGCTGTCTACAACTACCTGAAGGGAGGTTGTAGCCAGGTGGGGGTTGGTCTCCTCTTCTCCCAGGCAACCAGCACCAGAACAAGAGGACACAGTCTCAAGCTGCACCAGGGGAGGTTTAGGCTGGAGGTGAGGAGAAAGTTCTTCACTGAGAGAGAGATTGGCCATTGGAATGTGCTGCCCAGGGAGGTGGTGGAGTCACCATCACTGGAGGTGTTTAAGAAGAGACTGGATGAGGCACTTGGTGCCATGGTTTAGTTGATTAGATGGTGTTGGGTGACAGGTTGGAGTCAATGATCTCAAAGTTCTTTTCCAACCTGGTTAATTCTATTCTATTTCTGTAGGGCCCCTTCAGACACTGAAATGCTGCCTTCTTCTCTCCAGGCTGAACAGCCCCAATTATTTCAGCCTGTCTTTGTAGCAGAGGTGCTCCAGCCCTCAGATCATCTTTGGGGCCCTCTTTTGGACTCAATCTATCAGGTCCATGTCTCTTTTGTGCTGGGGCCCCAAGAGCTGGACACAGTAGTGCAGGTGAGGTCCTACCTCACTCCATCTCCTTTCAGAGAGTTACACAGAGAGTCAAAGACCTCTCAGGACTTCAGGAACACACAGCAAGGGCATCCTGTGATGGTAAGCTGAGTCAGCTATGGTCAGACTGGTTGTTTGTTGGCCAGTCCTGGAGGCATAAGTCTCCTCCTTCCCCTTGTTCTTGCAGCCTTTCTGGTCCCACAAAGCTGGTGAGCTCAGCTGCAGCCCAGACAATGCCTGCCCCGCGCCGCACGGTCTGGGCTATGGAGCTCCTCCTGCCCACGCAGCTGGGAAGATCAGAACAGAGTCATGCTGTGGTTCATGTGCCAGAGGCTACACTCTTGCAGAGGACACAGTTAAAGGGAGTTTCACAGCAGTGACAAAAGGCACAGCTTCAGCAAGTTCCTTGCACAACAGAGGAGTGAATCCAGCAAATCCTCTGCTCAATGCATCTCCCAAAGGCAGACCCAGGACATGCTCTGGATGGGGCACCAGCAGCTGCTTTATTTCAGGAGGTTTCAGACATAGGAGCAAGGGTCCAGCTACCTACCAGTCATCCCACAGCATCTACTCCATCCCCAGCAACAGCAACACTGCCAGAACACTCTTATGCTGCAGCAAGTGGAGGAAGTAGGGACACCAGAACGGTGCTCAGCCTGTGCAGATGGCACATTCCTGTCTTAACCCAGATGAGAGAAATTCTACCAGCTGTGGAGAAAACCCTGGAAACATCTCAAGTCAGGTTGGTTGGGACTCTGAGCAACCTGCTTTTGTTGTAAATGTCCCTGATAACTGCAGGGGGGTTGGACTGCATGACCTTTAAAGCTCCCAAATCATTCCCTGTTTCCACATCCTCCAGACCATCAGGGCTTTCTCAACACTGAGCTGGTCAGAACCTAACCCAGTGCAGCAAGAAGCAGTTTAGCTGTGACCCTTAGAATGCTCAGCAGGTTCACAGCTCAGCAGCAGAGAAGTTTGAGCTAACCAGGACAAGCAACAACCAGCCCCAACCCAGCCTGCCTTTCCCCATGCCTCCACAAGCTTGCCAAGCCCTGCTTGCCCCTGTGCTGGGAACCTTCCACAGTATCACAGTATCACAGTATAACTTAGGTTGGAAAGGACCTCGAGGATCATCGAGTCCAACCTATCAACACAGACCCCATGACTAGACCATGGCACCAAGTGCCACGTCCAATCCCCTCTTGAACGCCTCCAGGGACAATGACTCCACCACCTCCCTGGGCAGCACATTCCAATGACGAATGACTCGCTCGGTGAAGAACTTCCTCCTCACCTCGAGTCTAAACCTCCCCTGGCACAGCTTGAGACTGTGTCCTCTTGTTCTGGTGCTGGTTGCCCCTTCCTGGCTACAGCCACCTTTCAGGTAGTTGTAGAGAGGTCTCCCCTGAGCCTCCTCTTCTCCAGGCTAAACAATCCCAGCTCCCTCAGCCTCTCCTCACAGGGCTGTGCTCAAGGCCTCTCCCCAGCCTTGTTGCCCTTCTCTGGACACGTTCAAGTGTTTCGATGTCCTTCTTAAACTGAGGAGCCCAGAACTGGACACAGGACTCAAGGTGTGGCCTAACCAATGCAGAGTACAGGGGCACAATGACCTCCCTGCTCCTGCTGGCCACACTATTCCTAATGCAGGCCAGGATGTCATTGGCCTTCTTGGCCACCTGGGCACACTGCTGGCTCATATTCAGGTGGCTGTTGATCAGCACCCCCAGGTCCCTCTCTGTTTGGGAGCTCTCAGCCACTCTGACCCCAGCCTGTAGCTCTGCATGGGATTGCCGTAGCCAAAGTGCAGCACTCAGCACTTGGACTTGTTGAATGCCATCCCACTGGACTCTGCCCATCTGTCCAGTCGGTCGAGGTCCCTCTGCAGAGCCTTTCCACCCTCTAACTGACTAACATCTGCTCCTAACTTGGTGTCATCTGCAAACTTGCTGATGACTGACTCGACCCCCTCATCCAGATCATCAATGAAGATGTTAAAGAGGATGGGGCCCAGCACTGATCCCTGGGGTACACCACTGGTGCCTGGCTGCCAGCTGGCTGTGGCACCATTCACCACCACTCTCTGGGCTCGGCCCTCCAGTCAGTTCCTAACCCAGCACAGAGTGTAGTGGTCCAAGCCACGAGCTGACAGCTTAGACAGCAGTTTGCTGTGGGGGACGGTGTCAGAGGCCTTGCTGAAGTCCAGGTAGACCACATCCACAGGCCTCCCCACGTCCACCAGACGGGTCACCTGGTCATAGAAGGAGATCAGGTTGGAGAGGCAGGACCTGCCCTTCCTAAATCCATGTTGGCTGGTCCCCTTACTTTCAGCTCCGTGTTCAGCATTGGGAGATAGCTGCCACAGCTAAGCTTCTCCTGAAAGCCAAGTCTGGTGTTTGAGGACTGTGAAAGGAAGGACAGACAGAAAACTCCAGGCAAAGATGAGGTTACAGAGTAAAACCACTGGTCAAACAGATCAGAACAATGGTGCAGACAGGCTTCCTGCAGCACTCCCATTCCAGCTGCCAAAGAGAGCTGGACCCTACCCCATCTGCGTACTCAGCCGATCTTATCTTCACTCCCCTCCTGCTCTCTGCAATTGTTTGGGCAACTTAAGTGATAAAAGCACCTTAATTAACTAGGAAACTAGCCCATGTTTGCACAACTCGGCACACAATGGGGTCTCAGTCAAATAAACGCTGGTGGCCATGGTGCACTTGGGAATTCTCTCTGCCCCGGGGCTTTAAAATTCACTGCAGCAAGCTTCAAAGCTTCAGCAGGAATCTTTTCTTCTCCTCCCATCCAGGAGGAGACACAGGGAGGGTGAGACAGGGAATGAATCTGCATGGAGAGAGGCTCAGGACTGGCTCCAGCTCGATGTGTACAGGAGGATCATCTCAGGACACACCATAAGAGCCAGGCTAGCCCATAGCAATTACTTTTTCTCACCACTTCTCAGAACCCAGACCTAACAAACTGCCCTGAAATAGCAGCCCAGCTCCCTAAATAGCACCATTTCTTCTCTGTTTGAAAGCAACACCCACAGGGGATCTTTGTTTTTCAGCCATCCCTGAGCACTTACCACATCTACACCACTCCAGCCAGAGGGAAAATCATTAAGTGTAACAGAGACACCAAAGGCTGGGAACCAGAATTAGAAGTACTCAAATACTGGGTGCAGCTTTGGGCCCCTCACTCCATGAAGGACCATTGAGGTGCTGCAGTGTCTCCAGAGAAGAGCAACAAAGCTAGTGAAGGGTCTGGAGAACAGGGCTGGTGAGGAGCAGTTGAGGGAACTGGGGTTGCTCAGCCTTGAGAAAAGGAGGCTGAGGAGACACCTTCTGGCTCTGCAACTCCCTGAAAGGAGGTTGGAGTGAGGTGGGGGTTGGTCTCACCTCCCAAGCCACAAGCAATAGGACAACAGGAACAGGCCTCAAGTTGTCCCAGGGGAGGTTTAGGTTGGACATGAAGAACAGTTTCTTCCCAGAAAGGGTTGTCAAGGCCTGAAGCAGGCTGCCCAGGGCAATGGTAGAGTCCCCACCCTTGGAGGTGTTCAAGAAACATGTGGACATGGCACTTCAGGACATGGTTTAATGGCCATGGTGATTCTTAATGCAATGCTGTCTGCATTCAGGTCATCCAGAGATGCCCAGAGGGGGTTAATGACTGCTACTAAAAACCTCCTATACAGGGACACAGCCCTGCTGTAAGGCAGCAGGAACGACTCACCCTGCTGAGTGTCTGCCCTCCTGAGTGCTGGACAGACCAAAACAGCAGAGAGCAGAAACAGTTCATGAAAAACAAGACAGAGATGGGTGGGAGAGGACAAAGACAAAGACAAAACCATGACAAGGACACCTTCAGCTTTGTTCCCACCTTGTTGCAAAATTCAAAGCAAAGCCCAAGGATGAAATTGTGCCTGGGGAATTCATCAGAAAACCTCCTCCAGTTGCCACCTTGTGCTTCAAGTGCCCTGCAGGAACTGCAGGCTGGAGTGCCATGGGATGCACTCTGAGGATGGATTATCAGAGAATGGTTTGGCTTGGAAGAGACCTTAAAGATCACCCAGTTCCAACTCCCTGACATGGACAGGGACACCTTCCACTAGCCCAGGCTGCCAAAGGCAACATCCAACCTGGCCTTGAGCACCTCTAAGGGGGAGGCATCCACAGCCTCCCTGGGCAACCTCTTACAGTGTCTCCCCACCATCACTGCAAAGAGTTTCTTCCTAATCTCAGGTCTAAATCTCCCCTCTTGCAGCTCAAAGCCACTGCCCCTTGTGCTGTCACAACAAGCCCTTGTAAAAGGTCTCTGCCTGGGTCTCCTGTAGCCCCCTTGACCTATTGGAAAGCCACTGAAAGGTTTCTGTGGAGCTAAATCTTCCCCCCCCTCAAGCTTAAAGCTGTTCCCTCTCATCCTATCACTACAAGCCCTTGTGAAAAGGGCACCTGCAAGGAGCCTTTAATTACTCCAGACACACTTGAACTCCAAACCATTTCTCCTCTGACAGTCAGGGCATTTGACTGAGACAAAGGGCAGTTCACTCCACGCTGCTCCTCCGGAGAACACTGCATGTCAAACAGCCTCACAGAATGAAGATAAAACGTGGCTCAGAAAAGTTCAGTGGCACAGGCTGAGGAAGAAAAGAGAGAATTTCAGATCTGAGAGCTTTATTTGATTTCACAGAGCAAGGAGCCTTGTCATGTGGTAAGCAGCAGACACTGGGAACTGGGACACTTGTGATTTATCTGCTCTTCCAGGGCCTTCCCATGTGACTCGAGGGTGAAAGAATGACAATCCTATCCATAAGTTGCTAAAAATACAGCACAATTGCAGTGTGCTTAGAGGGGAGCTCATTTATTCAGCATGTCACGCTCCCTCCTTTCAGGCCCTCAGCTTCAGCACACAGAAACCAGCCCTTAGCACCTCGCTGTGCCAAAAGCAGCGCTCCCATTAATGCCCTCAGACAAAGGGGAGTCAGTGTACAGTAGGAGATACCCACAGCAGGCCTGAGCTGTGTGGCAGGCTGAGGAGATAACAAGCCAGTCAACTTCAAATGACTGCAGCCATCCCATAACTCCAGTTCTGGGCCCCTCAGTTTAAGAAGGACATTGAGACACTTGAACATGTCCAGAGAAGGGCAACAAGGCTGGGGAGAGGCCTTGAGCACAGCCCTGTGAGGAGAGGCTGAAGGAGCTGGGGTTGCTTACCCTGGAGGAGGCTGAGGGGAGACCTTGCTCTCTGCAACTACATGAAGGGAGGTTGTAGCCAGGAGGGGGTTGGTCTCTTCTCCCAGGCAAGCAGCACCAGAACAAGAGGACACAGTCTCAGGCTATGCCAGAGAAGTTTAGGCTGGAGGTGAGGAGAAAGTTCTTCACAGAGAGAATTGTTAGCTGCTGGAATGTGCTGCCCAGGGAGGTTGTGGAGTCACCATCACTGGAAGTGTTCAAGAGGGGATTGGATGTGGCACTTGGTGCCTTGGTTTAGTTAGTCAGGAGGTGTTGGGTGACAGGTTGGACTTGATGATCATAGAATCGCAGAATCAATAAGGTTGGAAAAGACTTCAAAGATCATCAAGTCCAACCTGTCACCCAACACCTCCTGACTAACTAAACCATGGCACCAAGTGCCACATCCAGTCCCCTCTTGAGCACCTCCACCACCTCCCTGGGCAGCACATCCCAATGGCCAATTCCTCTTTCTGGAAAGAACTTTCTCCTCACCTCCAGCCTAAACCTCCCCTGGTACAGCTTGAGACTGTGTCCTCTTGTTCTGGTGCTGGTTGCCTGGGAGAAGAGACCAACCCCCTCCTGGCAACAACCTCCCTTCAGGTAGTTGTAGAGAGCAAGGAGGTCTCCCCTGAGCCCCCTCTTCTCCAGGCTAAACAATCCCAGCTCTGAGGCCTTTTCCAAGCTTGCTGATTCCATGACTCTCTGAACTCCAGGCTGAAATGCACCCAGCCCACAGAGGGGCTGGCACGTTGGCAAGGAAAAAAGAAACAACAAACCATAACCCATCCAAAGTGTCACTTCCAAACTCAGCAGACACTTCAATCATTGTGCCAGGCTTCAAAGGCAGCAGAGAGATAAAGTGGAGTTTGTAGGACGATCATTTGAAGTTCAATGAGAGCTCCACTCACTGAGCAAAGCCTTTTCTCAATCCCCTTCCTGTTTGGACAATTTGAGCCACTTCTTCCCTTGCACCCCAAGCACAAGGCTCTGTCCTGCAGTGAATGGAGCAGCTTTTTTTTCCTCTCCTGGGATAACTTCCAGGTTAAGGAGAAAGGATTTACACTTGAATGAAACAGGCTCTGTAGTTGGGAAATCTGTTTTGAAAACTTGGGAAGGAAGCAAAGCCTCCTTCATTTAAAAAGGGACTCAATTAACATTCTCCAGCCAGTGTTCCTAGCAAAAGGCCAGGACTTGCTGGGGGCCATGTGATCTGAAACTTGTCCTCCTCACTCACAATGTCCCTTTCTGAAACACAGGCCACAGCTTTGGAGAGACACCAGGATCTCTGCACAGCTTTCCAAAGGATTGCCTCTCACAGCCCAGGGCCCCTACTCCAGACCTAAGATTTTCTATGACTACGGCTCAGGAAACTTAAAGTAGTGCTTCAAAATCCTAAGGAAGACCTAGATTGGCAAGTTCACTCTTGGCACCAAGGATCCTGCTACAAGGACAGCTCCTCTGTGTTCAGCCACAAGCACAGGATGAACCCTCCCTATCTTGTTTGTCTTCTTGCAAACACACAGCACTGCAAGCTTGCTGGTGACACCAAACTGTGTGGTGTGGACTCACTTGAGAGCAGGGATGACATCCAGAAGCATCCTGACAGGCTTGGTTCAACAAGTCACAGTGCAAGATGCACAGTCCTGCATCTGGATTGGGCCAGCACACAGCACAAATCCTGGCTGGGTGCAGAATGGGTTGAGATCAGCCCTGAAGACAAAGCCTTGGGGGTGTTGGTTGAAGCTCCCCATGAGCCAGCAGTGCCCTCATGCAGCCCAGCAGGCAGCTGTGTGCTGGGCTGCAGCCAGAGGAGTGTGGGCAGCAGGGCAAGAGAGAGGATTCTGCCCCTTGACTCTGCTCTACTCTGCTCAGACCCCACCTGCAATCCTGCCTCCACTTCTGGTGTCCTCAGCATAAGGACCCAGAGCTGCTGGAGGGAGTCCAGAGGAGGTCCACAAAGATAATCCAAGGGCTGGAGCACCTCTGCTGTGAGGACAGGCTGAGGGAGCAGGGGTGGTTTAGCCTGAAGAAGGTTCTGGGGCTCCCCTCCAGTACCTGATGGGAACCTACATGAAGGCTGGAAAGGGACTTTTCATAAGGGTGTCTGGAGACAGGACAAGAGGGAATGGATTTAAACTGAGGGAGAGTAGATTTGAACTGGAAATTAGGAATAAATTCTCCACTACAAGGGTGATAAGACTGGAACAGGCTGTCCAGAGAGGTTGTGGATGCCCCCTATCTGGAGGTGTTCAGGGACAGGATGGATGAGGCCTTGAACAACCAAGTATAGTTGAAAGGCATCCCTGCCCATGAGGGGCGGGTGAAGCAGATCACCTCTGAGGTGCCTTCCAACCTAATCCATTCTGTGATCTGGTCTGGGGTTTCAATCAATTTGTGAGGACACTAATGACCAACCAAGCAGATGTTCAGCTTTTGACTCACAAGTTATGGGGTGAGGGTTTGATCTGCAGCAGGCAGCAGCCAGTCAGAACCACCACAATGGTTATCTTGGGTTTGAAAACCAATCCTGAAGGTGCTGGGCATGTCTAGATATTGCCCATGCAAGAAGAGGAAAACAACTTATGCCCTGGGATTTCTCCAGTTGAAGCTGAAGAGAAAAAAAGGCCACTGCCAAGTTAATACTGACAGTTCTGAATTGCTATATCAGCAATCCCAGGCACAAATCCAGGCTGGGCACTGACTGGCTGGAAAGCAGCCCTGAGGAGAGAGACTTGGGGGTGCTGGTGGAGAAGAAGCTCAACAGGAGCTCTCAGTGTGCACTTGCAGCCCACAAAGCCAATCAGATCCTGGGCTGCACCAGGAGAAGTGTGGCCAGCAGGGCAAGGGAGGTGATTCTCCCCCTCTGCTCAGCTCTGCTGAGACCCCACCTGGAGTACTGCCTCCAGTTCTGGAGCCCCTATTACAAGAGGAATCTGGAGGTGCAGGAGCTTGTCCAGGGAAGGGCCAGGAGGATGATTAGAGGGCTGGAGCACCTCTCCTGTGAGGACAGACTGAAGGAGTTGGGGCTGTTCAGTCTGCAGAAGAGAAAGATCCCAGGTGACCTCATTGTGGCCTTCCAGTATCTAAAGGGGGCTACAGGAAGGCTGGGGAGGGACTGCTCAGGATCTCAGGTAGTGATAGGACTAGGGGGAATGGAATGAAGCTGGAGGTGGGGAGATTCAGGCTGGAGGTGAGGAGGAAGTTCTTCCCCATGAGAGTGGTGAAACCCTGGAATGGGTTGTCCAGGGAGGTGGTTGGGGTGCTGTCCCTGGAGGTGTTTAAGGCCAGGCTGGATGAGGCTCTGGCCAGGCTGGATGAGGCTCTGGCCAGGCTGATGTAGTGTGGTGTGTCCCTGCCCATGGCAGGGGGGTTGGAACTAGATGATCCTTGTGGTCCCTTCCAACCCTGACTAATACTATGATTCTCCACCCTTCAGGAAGCACAGGTCCAAGTCTAGCCTGACTCAAAGTCGATGATGGACTGAGGAGAGGAGTTTATTCAAGGCACAGCAGGCTGGGGTGGGAGAGAAGGATGCTGTTGGTGTGTATTGTTACAGAAAACAGAAGACATGACACCTGAACCTCATTTAACATTTTGGGGAACGTGTCCAGAGAAGGGCAACAAAGCTGGGGAGAGGCCTTGAGCACAGCCCTGTGAGGAGAGGCTGAGGGAGCTGGGGTTGCTTAGCCTGGAGAAGAGGAGGCTCAGGGGAGACCTTCTTGCTCTCTACAACTACCTGAAGGGAGGTTGTAGCCAGGTGGGGGTTGGTCTCTTCTCCCAGGCAAGCAGCACCAGAACAAGAGGACACAGTCTCAAGCTGTGCCAGGGGAGGTTTAGGCTGGAGGTGAGGAGAAAGTTCTTCCCAGAGGGAATTGTCAGCAATTGGAATGTGCTGCCCAGGGAGGTGGTGGAATCACCATCCCTGGGGGTGTTCAAGAGGGGATTGGATGTGGCACTTGGTGCCATGGTTTAGTAGTCATGAGGTGTTGGGTGACAGGTTGGACTTGATGATCTTTGAGGTCTATTTCCAACCTTATTGATTCTATGATCTGTAACAGACCACAGCCATTCATTCCTTCTTGATGCCTCCAGTTGAGATCTGACCCAGCTCAGCACCAGGAGGGAACAGATAAGCCAACTTTGGAGCCTCCAGAGCCTCTCCCAGCGACTTAGATGCCAAGATATGAATTATCCTTTGGAAAAAATAAGCGCAAATTTTCCCTTCCCATACTTTTAATCCAGGCACTGGATCAGGTGTGGATAACAGTAACACCTCTCCTGCACTCAACAGCCATTCTCAAGTTCACCCAAAGTAAGTGGGTGGCTGGGGAAGTTTGTCTGCACTGGAACAGAGCCAAACAGCCACCCTGCAAACTCCACCTTTCAGCCAAGAGTAAAACTGACTTAGGGCTTTTGTTATTGAATAAGATTTTCCATGGGAAAGGCAGAATGCTTCAACTTCACCCCCACTTTACAGTGGAACAATTTCCTCCTGTGGACAAGTGCCAGGCCTTTAACCCTTGCTAGTCACAAAATACACAAGTCTCAAGGCAGAAAGGATGCAAGAACCCTCCAAAGCTGCTGCTGAAATGAGCCACAAGGTACAGCTGGGACATGAGATGCTCAGGAATACTGTGGCCAGCAGGAGCAGGGAGGTCATTCTGCCCTGTACACTGGTTAGGCCACACCTTGAGTCCTGTGTCCAGTTCTGGGCTCCTCAGTTTAGGAAGGATGCTGAGATGCTGGAAGGTATCCAGAGAAGGACAACCAAGCTGGGGAGGGGTCTGGAGCACAGCCCTGTGAGGAGAGGCTGAGGGAGCTGGGGTTGCTTAGCCTGGAGAAGAGGAGCCTCAGGGGACACAGTCTCAAGCTGTGCCAGGGGAGGTTTAGGCTGGATGTTAGGAATAAGTTCTTCACAGAAAGAGAGACTGGCCATTGGAATGTGCTGCCCAGGGAGGTGGTGGAGTCACCATCCCTGGAGGTGTTTAGGGGGAGACTGGATGGGGCACTTGGTGCCATGGTTTAGTTGATTAGATGGTGTTGGATGATAGGTTGGACTCAATGATCACAAAGGGCACAATGACTTCCCTGCTCCTGCTGGCCACACTGGTCCTGATCCAGGCCAGGATGCCATTGGCCCTCTTGGCTGCCTGGGCATACTGCTGCCTCATGTTCAGCCTACTACCACCCAGCACCCCCAGGTCCCTCTATGCCTGGCTGCTCTCAGCCACTCTGACCCCAGCCTGTAGCACTGCATGGGGTTGCTGTGGCCAATGTGCAGAACCTGGCACTTGGATGTGTTCAATCTCCTGTCCTTGGACTCTGCCCATCTGTTAATATTTGGGTCTCAGAGCAGAGAGCTGCCCACATCAGCCAGCCAATTCCACTTTTAAAAGCCCTGTTTTTCCAGTAGGATCATAGAGTCTTTTTGGTTGGAAGAAACCTTTAAGATCATCAAGTCCAACCATGAACCCAGCACTGCCAGGTCACCACTAAACCACATCCCTCAGCACCACATCTACACAGTTTTGAAACTCCACCAGGGGTGGGGACTCCACCACTGCCCTTGACAACCCTTCCAGGGAAGAAATTGTTCCTCATGTCCAACCTAAACCTCTGCTTGCACAACTTGGGGCCATTTCCTCTTGACTATTGCATCTTTTCTGGGGAAAAGAGACTGACCCTCACCTCTTTTGGACCTCCTTTCATGTAGTTCTAGAGACCCAGGAGGTCTCCCCTTTGCCTCCTTTTCTCCAGGCTAAACAAGCCCTGTTTCCTCACCTGCTCCTCACAAGATCTGTTCTCCAGACCCTAGAGTGCTTAAATCCCTTCCAGAGGAGGCATTTAATAAAACATATGGGATAACTTCATCCCTGACTGAAAATCCAGGGGGACAGAAGCAGCAGAGACATCCTGTGCAGAGGATCCTAGAATCAATAAGGAACACCTGGATTCTGCAGCAGGTTCCAGGGCTAAAGCTAGTTTGCAGTATGTGAGGAGGTGCAGTGAACTGGATCAGAATGCTTGCACTGAGGTTGGTGTGAGCAGCTCTGGATGTGCAAGAGAGAAGTTTCTCTGATGATTGAAATTCTTTTCCCTATGTGTCCTGGGAAGATGCAGTTGCTGCATTTACCCCATAAAAAACTTGGGGAGTGGAACTGGCTCTTTTCAAAGGCATGGAGAAAACCAAGTCGGGCTCTGTGGAAGATGTGTGCTGCTATTTTCCCAGCAGCTTATGCCTGGAAAGACATGTGGATACATGCACAGGTCATGACTTGACTCCACCTGTTCTGTCCTCAGGAGAAAGTATCTGCAGGAACCTGGGGGTACTGGTTGACAGCAGCTGAACAGGAGCCAGCAGTGTGCCCAGGTGGCCAAGAAGTCCAATGCCATCCTGGCCTGCATCAGGAACAGTGTGGCCAGCAGGAGCAGGGAGGTCATTGTGCCCTGTACTCAGCACTGGTTAGGCCACACCTTGAGTCCTGTGTCCAGTTCTGGGCCACTCAGTTTAGGAAAGATGTTGAGTTGCTGGAAGGTGTCCAGAGAAGGGCAACAAAGCTGGGGAGGGGTCTGGAGCACAGCCCTGTGAGGAGAGGCTGAGGGAGCTGGGGTTGTTTAGCCTGGAGAAGAGGAGGCTCAGGGGAGACCTTCTTGCTCTCTACAACTCCCTGAAGGGAGGTTGCAGCCAGGTGGGGGTTGGTCTTTTCTCCCAGGAAAGCAGCACCAGAACAAGAGGACACAGTCTCAAGCTGCACCAGGGGAGGTTTAGGCTGGATGTTAGGAAGGAGTTCTTCATAGAAAGAGAGATTGGCCATTGGAATGTGCTGCCCAGGGAGGTGGTGGAGTCACCATCACTGGAGGTGTTTAAGAGGAGACTGGATGAGGCACTTGGTGCCATGGTTTAGTTGATCAGATGGTGTTGGGTGATAGATTGTACTCAATGATCTCAAAGGTCTTTTCCAACCTGGTTAGTTCTATTCTACTCTGTAAATGCTGCAGACACAGAAGGCCTCTGCCTCAGCAAGTTCCTGGAGATGAAGCAACAGCGACACAGGACCATGCTTACACCACCGCTCCGCTGTGCATCTTCTCATGGCCATTTGTCACCCAGCACATCCTCCCTCCCTCCCTCCCCTCCCTGCTGCCAAGCAGATTAAGCTTAATATACTCATGTAGTTGTGAAGTGTCCTGCCTGTTATCCAATTAGCCAGCTAACCAGATCTGAGTAGCAGCACGTAGGCAGGGCTGACTGCCGCCCCACAGCTGCTGCCCGGCACACACGGTTGTCACTTTCCAGCCCTTGCAGACAAGGGTTGGGATTCATTCAAAGGGTGCTCTGAAGGCTGGGTTGGGGTAATTGATTAATTTTGTTTGGGACCCATGAACACATCCCTGGTTGTTTCCCTCCTGATCTCCTGGTGCTGTCACAGCACAACCCTTCTGTTACCAAACTCCTGACAAATCATGGAGTAGAATCCCAGAACGGTGAGGCTTGGAAGGGACCTCTTGAGCCCACCCAGTCCAAACACCCTGCTGCAGCAGGGGCACCCACAGCAGCTTGCCCAGGATCACAGTGTCCAGGGTGAGGTTGGAAACTCTCCAGAGAAGGAGACTCCACAAGCTCTCTGGGCAGCCTGCTCCAGGAGTCTGGCACCCTCATAGCAAAGAGGTTTTTCTGCATGTTCAAGTGGATCATCTCATGTTTGTACCCCCTGCTCCTTGTCCTTTCACTGGCCACCACTGAGAAGAGCCTAGCCCCATCCTTGTGACCTCCACCCTTTAGCTATTGATCAGTATTGATCAGCTCTCCCTTCAGCCTGCTTTTCTCTAAGCTAAACAGCCCTAAGTCTCTCAGCCTTCCCTCCTCATGGAGATGCTCCAGGCCCCTCAGCACCTTCACGGCTTCTGTTGGACTCTCTCCAGCAGTTCCCTGTCTCTCTTGAGCTGGGGAGCCCAGAACTGGACACACCACCTGGCATGGCTTGTGAAGTCTCTTCCAACCTTAGTGATACTGTGAACTCAAAGCCACTTTAATAAATACTGTTAACTTGCAATGTGACCAGGGGCACCAGCAGGAGAAAAATGGCAGCCTGTGGGGGAGAGAGGAGAGGAGAGAAGGGGAGAGAGGAGAGGAGAGAAGGGGAGAGAGGAGAGGAGAGAAGGGGAGAGAGGAGAGGAGAGAAGGGGAGAGAGGAGAGGAGAGGAGAGAAGGGGAGAGAGGAGAGGAGAGGAGAGAAGGGGAGAGAGGAGAGGAGAGGAGAGAAGGGGAGAGAGGAGAGGAGAGGAGAGAAGGGGAGAGAGGAGAGGAGAGGAGAGAAGGGGAGAGAGGAGAGGAGAGGAGAGAAGGGGAGAGAGGAGAGGAGAGGAGAGAAGGGGAGAGAGGAGAGGAGAGGAGAGAAGGGGAGAGAGGAGAGGAGAGGAGAGAAGGGGAGAGAGGAGAGGAGAGGAGAGAAGGGGAGAGAGGAGAGGAGAGGAGAGAAGGGGAGAGAGGAGAGGAGAGGAGAGAAGGGGAGAGAGGAGAGGAGAGAAGGGGAGAGAGGAGAGGAGAGAAGGGGAGAGAGGAGAGGAGAGAAGGGGAGAGAGGAGAGGAGAGAAGGGGAGAGAGGAGAGGAGAGAAGGGGAGATTGGGAGAGACCTTTGAGATCATTGAGTCCAACCTATCATCCAACACCATCTAATCAACTAAACCATGGCACCAAGCACCCCATCAAGCAATGCAGTCTTTGTTAGCTCTGACACTTCTGCCTGACATTCCCATTAGGCCCAGGTAAGAAAACACAAACTTGATGTAATCACCATCAAGTGGCTGCTTGACAACATCACTCTCAGAGCATAATTATCAAGGGTTTGCCATCTCATCTGGGGAGTGTGGGGGGGGGAGGGGGGCATTGGGAAGTGGGTCCAGCCAGGCACAAGGTCTGTGCAATCTTCTCATTACCAGTTTGGATGATAGACTGGAATGTATGGCCATAAACCCCACAGATGATTCAGCTGGGAGGGTTTGCAAGCACTACAGTTTAGAGGCTTGGATTTCCAAACCATCTTGACACACTGGTCCAACATCAACAAGAAGAAATACTTAAGAAAGAGAAGTTACAGGTACAAATGCCAGAGTGGGGAGGAACTTACTCCACAGCAAGTCTCCAGAGAAGGCTCTGGCTATTTCCAGAGAATCAGACCCCAAGGATCATCTGCTGGAGGGTAGAGAGGCTTTGCAGAGAGACCTTGCCAGGCTGGACAGATGGGCAGAGTCCAAGGGCAGGAGATTGAAAACATCCAAGTGCCAGATTCTGCACACTGGCCACAACAACCCCAGGCAGTGCTACAGGCTGGGGTCAGAGTGGTTGAGAGCAGCCAGGCAGAGAGGGACCTGGGGGTGCTGGTCGATGGCAGGCTGAACATGAGCCTGCAGTGTGCCCAGGTGGCCAGGAGGGCCAATGGCATCCTGGCCTGCATCAAGAACAGTGTGGCCAGCAGGAGCAGGGAGGTCATTCTGCCCCTGTACACTGCACTGGTTAGGCCACACCTCGAGTCCTGTGTCCAGTTCTGGGCCCCTCAGTTTAGGAAGGAGGTTGACTTGCTGGCACGAGTCCAGAGAAGGGCAACAAAGTTGGTGAGGGGTTTGGAACACAGCCCTGTGAGGAAAGACTGAGGGAGCTGGGGCTGCTTAGCCTGGAGAAGAGGAAACTCAGGGGTGACCTTATCACTCTCTACAACTACCTGAAGGGAGGTTGTAGACAGGCAGAGGTTGGTCTCTTCTCCCAGGCAACCAGCACCAGAACAAGAGGACACAGTCTCAGGCTGTGCCAGGGGAGGTTTAGGTTAGATGTTAGGAAGAAGTTCTATACAGAGAGAGTGATTGCCCATTGGAATGGGCTGCCCAAGGAGGTGGTGGAGTCGCCGTCATTGGAGGTGTTCAGGAGGAGACTTGATGGGGTGCTTGGTGCCATGGGTTAGTTGTTTAGGTGGGTTGGATTGGTTGATGGGTTGGACACGATGATCTTGAAGGTCTCTTCCAACCTGGTTTGGTTTATTCTAAATAAAGGTTTATTCTAAATGAAGATCACCTGTCCCAACCTCTTTGAGGGTCAAGGGACAGTTGTGAGGTTCAACCATGTCCCACAGCTGCATAAAAGCAGACCTGGGCCTGCAGTGATGATCCATGGAAAGCACTTAGCTATGTCTTGGAAAGCCTTGCAAAGCTTTGCCCTTGGCTGTTTCCTTCTGTGCAGCTTAATTTGCCTTTTCCAGAAGCAGGCTGGAGAGAATCTTGAGGAGAAAAATGAAACTAAGAAGCCCCAGGTAAGGGATTAAAATGGCTCAGTTTAAGCCAGACATGTTCCTTAGAACAGACTAGCCCAGGCAAGCAGGCAGGCTACAGCCTGAGGGAAGCCTCCTTCCTCCATCCAGCAGGAAAAAATAGTCTTTAGCTTTTAGCTCTTCTAACACTGGCTGCAATCCCTGTTTAAAAACAAGCTAATGGCCATCAGCATGGGTGGAAAGAAGCAGAGTCCATGGAACCAAAAGCTCCTTTTCAGAGTCCCTTGTGCTTGTACTGGACATCCCTCTTCTTCCAGCACAGTTGCCTCCTAGAAAAGCCCCACACAGGTCAGCCTGAAGCAAAGCATTGCCACTGTTTTGAAGCAACTCCCTGATGAGCAGATCTTTTCAAGAGGGACCATTTTAGAGACGCTTAACCTGCCCCCACAGCTGGGGAGACACAGACTGGAAGGGTGGGACACAAGGTGGCTTAAGTTTGGTTGGAGCTGGAAAGGTAGCAGGGACAGACTGGCATCCTAACTGGCAGCCCTCCATGAATGGTGCTTCTCAACAAACAGCCAGTGCTGATCTGGACACTGTCCAGTATCTCAATTCATGCCCTGGATGATAGGATGGATGAGCAGGAAGCAGCAGCATGCCCCACCAGCAACAAAATCCAGCCACATAGTGGGCTGTGTTGGGAAGGAGAAGAGCCAAGAGCTCAGGGAAATGGCTCTCCTGCTCTTGGCACTAAGGAGGATACATCTGGAACACTGTACTGCCCTGCCCTGAAAAGATACTGACAAACTCAGAGTGCTCAGTGGAGCACCACTAAGGTGTCTGCTCACTGGAAGAGCAGAGAATGAGGGAATAGGGTTTGCTTAATTTGGAGATGAAATGGCAGACAGTGGGGGATCCTATTCCGACCTCCCACTACCTGTCAGGTTACAGGGGAGAGGAAGTCAGACTCCTCTCTGGGAACAGAAGGACAAGAAACAAGGGGCACAGCTTGCAGCAAGGGAAATTCTGATCAGCCAAGAGGAAAACATTCCTCATTGTGACAGCACTAAGCATGGCACCACCTTGCCCCACTGGACTGGAAAAGGGCTGAAGCTTGATCAGAAACCTTCACAAGAAACCTGCCTTTGCTTCTTGCCCTGCTGGGAGCAGGAGGTCAGGCAAGAGAGCTCCAGATGTCCTATGCAACCTAAATCACTCTCAGTTCTGTGACATCATGCTGCAGAAACCCTAAACAAGGGATTTTGCTCAGTAGCCTACAGCACTCCACCTGCTCAGTGCTAACAAGCCCTTTAGACTCAAAAGCTGTCAATAAAATACCTTCCACATGACTACAGATCCCTGTGTCTGCAGTCAGGGGCGAAAAAGAGCAAGGCAGGAAACACAAAGAACTGTCAGTGCTGCTGGAGACAGCACAAGAGCAACAGCAGGCTCACATTATACAAGTTAGCACCCAAAAGCTCTGCAGGGCAGCTGTGAGGAAGGAATTTGAAGCAGATAGATCAAACAAACAACAGCAAGGCTGCTCCTCCCTCCTTACCTGCTCCTCTTCTCACCACAATAAACACCACTTGACGCCAAGGGGTGTTTCAGACCTGTCCAGGCCAGCCTTCATTGGGATCTTAGCTCCATCTCCAGCTGTCTCAGGACAAAGGCTCTGTGTGGAGACATACCTGTGGGACACAGCTCCTGCTCTCTCCCTTTGAAAAGCATGAGGGGTGTTCATGGAGACACTGAATACCTGAAGGGAGGTTGTAGCCAGGTGGGGGCACCCAGGCACCCAGCACACAGTCTCAAGCTGTTCCAGGGAAGGTTTAGGCTGGATGTTAAGAAGTTCTTCCCAGAAAGAGAGATTGGCCATTGAAATGTGCTGCCCAGGGAGGTGGTGGAGTCACCATCACTGGAGGTGTTTAGGAAGAGACTGGATGAGGCACTTGGTGCCATGGTTTAGTTGATTAGATGGTGTTGGGTGATAGGTTGGACTCAATGATCTCAGAAGTCTCTTCCAACCTGGTTAATTCTATTCTATTCCATTCCATTCCATCCCATCCCATTCCATTCCATCCCATCAGGTTGGAAAGGACCTCCAGAGATCATCAAGGCCAACCTCCTTGCAAAGCAGGGCCACCTAGGAAGGACAGGGGGCACAGCAACACCTCCAGGTGGGCTAGAATCTCCCCAGAGAAGGAGACTCCAGAACCTCTCTGGACAGCCTGTTCCAGGGCTCCAACTCCAGAACCTCTCTGGACAGCCTGTTCCAGGGCTCCAACTCCAAAACCTCTCTGGACAGCCTGGTCCAGGGCTCCAACTCCAGAACCTCTCTGGACAGCCTGTTCCAGGGCTCCAACTCCAAAACCTCTCTGGACAGCCTGTTCCAGGGCTCCAACTCCAGAACCTCTCTGGACAGCCTGTTCCAGGGCTCCAACTCCAAAACCTCTCTGGACAGCCTGGTCCAGGGCTCCAACTCCAAAACCTCTCTGGACAGCCTGGTCCAGGGCTCCAGCAACCTCAGAATAAAAGTTTTTTCTCCTGTTAAGCTGGAATTTCCTGTGATAGAGTTTACACCCATTGCCCCTTGTCCTATCACTGGCTATCACTGAGAAGAGCCTGGCTCCATCCTCCTGACAGCCACTCTTCAGCTATTTATAGACACTGATAAGGTCCCCTCTCAGCCTTCTCTGCTGCAGACTAAAGAGCCCCAGGGCTTTCAGCCTTTCCTCATCAGACAGATGCTCCAGTCCCTTCATCATCCTGGTAGCTTTTGTTAAACTCTCTCCAGTAGTTCCCTGTCCCTCTTGAACTGGGGACCCCAGAACTCCCGATGCAGTCTAATTAGGGCTGAGTAGGGGGGAAGGAGAACCTCCCTTGACCTGCAGCACCACACACAGACACTGTGCCTTCTCCACTTTTCATCTGTCACAAATAAAAGTGAAGCACTCCACAAAGGGAAGCCCACAGAGTTCACATGCCAGTGCCACCTTCCTCTGAGTGAGCATCCTCTGAGCATCCCCTAACACTGCCAAAGCAGATACAACTAGGGTGTGCAGGATGGGCAGTGAATGCAAACTGCAGTGCTTTGTGCAGTGAATGTGCTGCCCAGGGAGGTGGTGGAGTCACCATCACTGGAGGTGTTCAAGAGGGGATTGGACCTGGCAGTCGGGGCCATGGTCTAGTCATGAGGTGCTGGGTGACAGGTTGGACTTGATGATCTCTGAGGTCTCTTCCAACCTTGGTGATACTGTGAGGACATGCCACCTGGAAGAGGCAAGACCCAAATTCTCTTCACCCAGGCAGACAAGCAGCTCTCAGATAGCTGTCACACAGCAGCCATTTGGTACAGTGGCCTTAAACTGCAGAGATCAACAACAGCTGCCTGGGAGCTGAGGGTTCACTGCTCCTCTCCTGCTCCCTGGCACCTTACCCAGCTTACAGAATATCACTGAATCGTTTGGGGTTGGAAAAGAGCTTTAAAGATGGAGTCCAACTCTTCTCTAACTTCACAAAGCCTGCTGCTAAACCATGTCCCTCAGCACCACATCTCTGCCTCTTTGTGCCAGCTCCAGGAACGGGGATTCAAACACCTCCCTTCGGGAGCCTCTGCCAGTCCAAAGCTTGAGAAGCCTTTCAGTCAAGAAGCTTCTTCTAATGTCCAACCTGAACCCCCCCTGGTGCAACTCGAAGTCATTTTCTCTTGTCCTATCACTTGTTACTAGGGAGAAGAGACCAAACCCCACCGCGCTCTAACCTCCTTTCAGAGATCTGTAGAGCAAGAAGGTTAAACCTTCTCCAGACTCCAGTTGTTTAGTCTTCAGGCTAAATAAACACAGTTCCCTCAGTTGCTCCTCACCAGCCCTGTTCTCCAGACCCTTCCCCAGCTTTGCTGCCCTGCTCTGCTCCAGCACCTCAAGGTCCTTCTTGGAGTGAGAGTATAGCACTCTAGGTGTGGCCTCACCAATGCCAAGTACAGGGGAAAATCACTTCCTTCCTCCTGCTGGCCACACTACTGCTGATCCAAGCCAGGATGTGTGGGTCTTCTTGGCCACCTGGGCACATGCTGGCTCATCTTCAGCCAGCTGTATAACAACATTCCCAGATCCTTTTCCACTGGGCACTTTTCAGCCACTCTGCCCCAAGCCTGGAGCCCTCAGGAGGTTGCTGTGACCCAAGTGCAGGTCAAAGCACTTGGCCTTGTTGAATCTCACACAACTGGCCTCAGCAAGTCATGTTTCTAGTGCTCTAGAACCACAAAATTGTTAGGGTTGGAAGGGACCTCAAGGATCATCCAGTTCCAGCCCTCTGCCATGGGCAGGGACACCTCACACCACAGCAGGTTGCTCACAGCCACATCCAGCCTGGCTGCAAAAACTTCCAGGCATGAGGCTTCCACCACCTCCCTGGGCAACCTGTGCCAGTCTCTCACCACCCTCCTGGGGAATAACTTCTTCCTAACACCCAATCTAGCCACGTTCCTGTACTTTTTGTCATGTTCTATGTCTGAGGGCTGCCTCTCCTCTCAGCATAATCTCAGCCACATCTGAGCAGCTTTAGAAAGTCATGAACAACTGTACCCTTCACCAAAACACCCAGATGGTAGGTACAAAAATAAGAGACCACACATAGACTACATTAGACTAGAATAGACTAGACTAGAATAGAATTAACCAGGTTGGAAAAGACCTTCGAGATCATCAAGTCCAACCTATCACCCAACACCATCTAATCAACTAAACCATGGCACCAAGCACCCCATCCAGGCTCTTCCTAAACACCTCCAGTGATGGTGACTCCACCACCTCCCTGGGCAGCACATTCCAATGGCCAATCTCTCTTGCTGGGAAGAACAACTTCTTAACATCCAGCCTAAACTTCCCCTGGCACAGCTTGAGACTGTGTCCTCTTGTTCTGGTGCTGGGTGCCTGGGAGAAGAGACCAACCCCCTCCTGGCTACAACCGCCCTTCAGGTAGTTGGAGACAGCAAGAAGGTCTCCCCTGAGCCTCCTCTTCTCCAGACTAAGCAACCCCAGCTCCCTCAGCCTCTCCTCACAGGGCTGTGCTCAAGGCCTCTCCCCAGCCTTGCTGCCCTTCTCTGGACACATTCAAGTGTCTCAATGTCCTTCTTAAACTGAGGAGCCCAGAACTGGACACAGGACTCAAGGTGCGGCCTAACCAGTGCTGAGCACAGGGCACTATGACTTCCCTGCCCCTGCTGGCCACACTATTCCTGGCCACCTGGGCACACTGCTGGCTCATGTTCAGCCTACTATCAACCAGTACCCCCAGGACCCTTTCTGCCTGGCTGCTCTCCAGCCACTCTGACCCCAGCCTGCAGCACTGCATGGGGTTGCTGTGGCTGGAAGGGAGAACAGTAGGTCCCTCCTGAAGAACAGATGTGAGGTCACATCAGGAAAGCCCAATTGGGCAGGCTTCAATTGAGCTCATCACAGGGAACACCTCAGTGAGAGCAGCTGGTAAGGACCTTCACCTTACAACACAGGCAGGCAGGGAAGATCTCTAACACATTCCTCTTGAGCAACAAGAGTGTGGGGGCTGTTTATATAGTGGGTAAAGAGGCAGAGCCACAGTGAAACCTTCCATGACTAAACACTTTACCCAGGCTGCTGTCAGAAAAAAATTCCATCCCTCATCCCCCACAGTCCACACAGGAGAGTAATAAACGTGTGTGTGTGTGTGTTGGCTCAGTGGAGGCAGGTGCCAGATGGAGCAAGTTTTGGGCTCTGAAGCTAAAAACAGCCATGGCCCAAACACTCCCAAAGCCTGCTGCTGCAGGGGACTGAACAGCTCACTCCGGACAGCAACAGGAGGCCAGCAATTCTCAACTGCAGCAGAAGAAAGGCAAGTCAGAAACCAGGAAAATCCTGGTAATGACAAGAGGAGTAAAGGACTTTAAAGGATCACCCAGGGAGGATGGAGAACAGCAGTCACTGGAGGCTCTTAACAACTGTGTTGGATAAACATCTGCTGGGGAAGTGTAGATAGATCTGAGCCAGTCTTGGGGCAGGAGGTCAGGTTAGACAACTTACTAAAGTCCCTGCTGGCTTTTTGCTTAGGACAGAAATAAGACAACAGAACCTAGCAGCAGCTCCAGAGAACAGCAGCTTCCCTAACAGATCCATAACCCCTCAGAGAAAGGCTGGGAGCTCCTGTGTGCAGCAGCTTGGCATTCCCACAGGGTAGCTTCTCCCTTCATTCCCAGAGGAGCAATCTGGAGAGCACACCACTGGTCTTACAGCTCAGACATGTGAACAGGAGCTCCCCAGCTCCCAGCACAGCCCTCCCAAAGGGACAGGCTCTCTCTTCCCACAGCACAGGGATGTCTGCTAACAGGAGGCCACCTTTTCACCCACTTAGCCTCCTTCACATCTCACCCTTCAGTCAGAGCTCTCTCTTCTTCCCCTTGAGGCTTTCCTTCTCTTAGTCCCTGCAATATTTCCATATGTAAGCTCTCCAGGACTGAATCTCTTTCATGTTTTGGGGAAGCCCTGAGCAAAATGTCTGTGCTGCTAAGAACAAACCAGAAGCTTGTAGGTCATCTGTTCAGCACTGGAGGCTCCCATCTGCCCTCTAGCACTGCCTCTCCCTCTGCTCACCTAGGAGCCTGGCATGTGAAATCCCAGCTGCATCAACTCTTCATGCAGAAATGCCTGGGCAGTGCTGAACTTCTGGTCAACCCCAAGACCCCACAGCCAGCTGGCAGCCAGTCACCAGTAGCGTCCTGCAGGGATCAGTGCTGGGCCCCGTCCTCTTCAACATCTTCACTGATGATCTGGATGAGGGGGTCGAGTCAGTCATCAGCAAGTTTGCAGATGACACCAAGTTAGGGGCAGATGTTAGTCAGTTAGAGGGTGGAAAGGCTCTGCAGAGGGACCTCGACCGACTGGACAGATGGGCAGAGTCCAATGGGATGGCATTCAACAAGTCCAAGTGCCGAGTGCTGCACTTTGGCTACGGCAATCCCATGCAGAGCTACAGGCTGGGGTCAGAGTGGCTGAGAGCTCCCAAAAAAGAGAGAGACCTGGGGGTGCTGATTGACAGCTGCCTGAATATGAGCCAGCAGTGTGCCCAGGTGGCCAAGAGGGCCAATGGCATCCTGGCCTGCATTAGGAATAGTGTGGCCAGCAGGAGCAGGGAGGTCATTGTGCCCCTGTACTCTGCTTTGGTTAGGCCACACCTTGGATCCTGTGTCCAGTTCTGGGCTCCTCAGTTTAAGAAGGACATCGAAACACTTGAAGGTGTCCAGAGAAGGGCAACAAGGCTGGGGAGAGGCCTTGAACACAAGCCCTGTGAGGAGAGGCTGAGGGAGCTGGGGTTGTTTAGCCTGGAGAAGAGGAGGCTCAGGGGAGACCTCATTGCCCTCTACAACTACCTGAAGGGAGGTTGTAGCCAGGTGGGGGTTGGCCTCTTCTCCCAGGCAACCAGCACCAGAACAAGGGGACACAGTCTCAAGCTGTGCCAGGGGAGGTTTAGACTCGAGGTGAGGAGGAAGTTCTTCACCGAGCAAGTCGTTCGTCATTGGAATGTGCTGCCCAGGGAGGTGGTGGAGTCCCCATCCCTGGAGGTGTTCAAGAGGGGATTGGATGTGGCACTTGGTGCCATGGTCTAGTCATGGGGTCTGTGGTGATAGGTTATAGGTTGGACTCGATGATCCTTGAGGTCTCTTCCAACCTTAGTTATACTGTGATACTGTGATCTTTAGCCTTCAGAGCTTCCTTCTCTCTTGTCCATAGCAGCTATTAAGAGCAAAGCTGACTTTGTGTCCTGAAAACTATGGTTGCCTTCCCATACAGTGAGCCCACCACACAGTCCTGGACCCCACCCCAAGGGGATCAGAGGACACAAAAGGGTAATGACCAGTGCTGAGCTAGAGAGCCAGGGCTCACATTCAGTCCTTTGTCAAGTTTTCTTTCCAAAACCCAAAGAGAGGCACCATGTGAAACCAGCAGGACCAAGGGAGGTGATTCTTCCCCTCTGCTCTGCCCTCCTGAAACCCCAGCTGGAGAGGGGGGTTTCATGAAGTTCTGGTGCCCCCAGCACAAGGAGGACATGGAACTGTTGGAATGGGTCCAGAGGAGGCCATGAAGATGATCAGAGGGCTGGAGCACCTCCTCTGGGGGGGACAGGCTGAGAGAGCTGGGGCTGTTCAGCCTAGAGAAAAGGTGGCTCCAGGGACACCTTAGAGCAGGCTTCCAGTACCTGAAGGGGGCTACAGAAAAGCCAGGGAGGGACTTTTTACAAGGGCTTGTAGCAACAGGATGAGTGGCAATGGCTTTGAGCTGGGAGAGGGGAGATTTAGACTGAAGATTAGGAGGACATTCTTTCCAGTGAGGGTGGTGAGGCACTGGAACAGGTTGCCCAGGGAGGCTGGGGATGTCCCCTCCCTGGGGGTGTTCAAGGCCAGGTTGAATGAGGCCTTGAGCAACCTGGGCTGGTGGGAGGTGTCCCTGCCCCTGTGGAGGGGTTGGAACTGGATGATCTTCAAGGTCCCTTGCAACCCAGCCCATTCTATGACTCTAAGTAATGGTGTGAGCTCCCCATGACCCCAAAGAGGACACTGAACTCAGTCTATTCTGTTCCTGGCAGCACAGTGCTCCTGTGAGCATTACTCAACACAGAGGGAACCCTGAGAGCAGACAGGACACAAACTGCAGGCCCTCAAGCACTTATCTTTATCACAGGGCCACAGCCTCACCTATCAACTTCAGCAGCAGGCAGGCCTTAGCAGCTTTTGCTTCCCTGCATGCCCTCTCCAGCTCCTCCCAGCTCGTTCTTCTACACCCAAGGCTGACCTCCAAGCTCTCAGCCATGTCTGGCCAAGGAAGCACACAGTGAGCAAGACACCAGAAAGGGTCTGAGGTAAACATGCACTGGTGTGTGAGCACAGCCCAGCACATCTGAGGACAGTTTTGCAATCCCAGGAAACATCAGCCTGAGGTCTGCACTGTCCTTAAGGACTATCTGTGTAGTGCTGGGAGCAGCAGTCATGGGACAGCCCAGGGACTGGATCCAGCTGAAAAAGAGCCCTATAAAAATTAAGTAAGGATCTGCTGCCTGCTGCCTGGGCTCCCAGATGGAGCTCCCTCACCCACAGCCACACCAGAGCACAGACAAGAATGGGACCAAGCCTTTCACTAGAAGCAGCACTTTCAGTTTGTGTAAGGCACCCATAAGACTCTGCCCCCATGGGGGGTGGAGAGCAGTTGTGCAAGAGAGGAAACAAGCAGTGGGAGATAGGAGGACAGAGTGAAAATACCTACATGTGGTTTTACTGCTCAAGTCAGTGCCTTGCAAAAGGAGGCTCCTGCCAGCTCCCCAGGCTTTCCAGAAGGGTCTGGGATTTTGAGTTGTTCAACCAAAGGCTTCCCAAGCACGCTAAGGATGCACAACTTCCTGGCAGAGCCCACTGGGATCACAACTCTGACTGATCCCAAAACAGAAACTCCTGTTAGAAGAAGGTTGGAGATCAAAGCAGGAGGTTACACCTACATCCTGGAACATACTGGCTGAACAGGAGCCAGCAGTGTGCTCAGGTAGCCAAGAAGGCCAGCAGCATCCTGGCCTGGATCAGCAATACTGTGACCAGCAGGAGTGGGGAAGCGATTTTCCCTCTGTACTCAGCACTGGTGAGGCCACACCTTGTTTTGGGGTCCCCATCCCAAGGAGGACATTGAAGTGCTGGAGTGGGTCCAAGGGAGGAAGCTGGTGAAGGGTCTGGAGAACAAGTCTGGTGAGCAGCAGCTGAGGGTCCTGGGCGTGTTCAGCCTGGAGAAAAGGAGGTTGAGAGGACACTCTAAGGCTCTCTCCAACTCCCTGAATGGAGGTTTGGGTCCCAGGTGGGGGGTGGTCTCTTCTCCCTGGTAACAACTTACAGGAGAAGAGGAAATGACCTCAAGCTGCACCAAGGGAGGCTTAGGTTGAATATCAGAAGAAATTCCTTGACTGAAAGGGTTATCACAGCCTGCAGCAGGCTGCCAGGGGAAGTGGTTGGATCCCTGGAGTCCCAGGTTGGACTTGATGATCTTTGAGGTCTTTTCCAACCTTGTTGATGCTATGATTTGAAGGAGGCAGAGGGCTGTGCTTTAGCAGCAGCCTTGGTAGGGTTAGAGAGTGGTTGGGCTGGATGACCTTAAAGGTCACTTCCGATCCAAACGATTCTGTGGTTCTGCGCACGCCCATGAGTCATGAGTTTCAGTTCTGGTTCAGACACGGTGTCAGCAGAAACAGGGGGTTAGCATGTTGGAGACTTACACCTGAGGGGGAAAAAAGAAAAGAAAACCCCTCCCTGCCTGCTTGAATCAAACTGAGCAGAACTCTTTGAAAGAGAAAAATGCTGCTGTCCCAAGTTAGGGCCAGGCCAGGCCTTCACACCAGGTATTCCCTGGATGCACTTGCTACCAGGCAGCTTTAGCAGGTACCTGAGAACAGCAATGATGCAAACCCATGGGCTTTATGATTTATTTTCCACACCCCCCCCTCCTCCAAGTGTGCAAACAGCATCATATCCTGTCCAATATTTCAGTCATTCCAAGCATGCCAGCAGCCTACGCTGTTAAATGCCACTGGGCTCAACCTAGAGGACACACTTCAGAGCAATCTGGCACTGTGCAGAGCAATGAACACTGAAGAAATGAAGAAATAATCCCATCCCCTCCCCAACCCTCCCTTCAGAAGTTATCTTGGGCCACTTGGTTCGCTGCTTTGTCAGACAGGAAAACAAATATTGTCTTACCACTTAAAAGGTAGTTCCTGCCTTTGAACTTGGTAGGTAAAAAACAAAACAAACAATACCTAAATAAATAGAAAGGAAAACAAAAAAGGATGACATTTCCAAGCCATCCTAAAGACTTTTCAGCCCTTTAAAAGCCTGCTGGACTCAGGTAGTGATAGGACTAGGGGGAATGGAGTGAAGCTGGAGGTGGGGAGATTCAGGCTAGATGTGAGGAGAAAGTTCTTCACCATGAGAGTGGTGAAGCCCTGGAATGGGTTGTCCAGGGAGGTGGTCGAGGCCCCATCCCTGGAGGTGTTTAAGGCCAGGCTGGATGAGGCTGTGGCCAGGTTGATCTAGTGTGGGGTGTCCCTGCCCATGGCAGGGGGGTTGGAACTAGCTGATCCTTGTGGTCCCTTCCAACCCTGAATGATACTATGAAAATTCAAGGGACCAAACCCAAAGATTCCCCACCAGCTGAAATCATCTGCATTGACAGCAGGGCAGCTCTCTGCCTTGCTCATTGTGACCTCCATCCTGTAACTCAGCTGCTCCATGGCCCCCCAGCTTTTCCCCTCTGTCCTCCTGCTCTGAGCAGTGAGATGAATGTGGTCTGGGAGGAGGACAGGGTTCTGAGGAAGGCATGTGACAACAAAAGCCCTGTGTAAAACCCCACTCTGTGGCTGCAATATCTGTTCCCCTCAGAGCCAGCAAGTTCCAGTAGCCATCTTTTGGAGTGACTTGAGAGCACTAACAATTGCTGTCTTGTTTTACCAAAACTTAAAGGATGGCCTGGGAGCAGAAAACTACCCTGAAATAGCTCAGGGCTCAAACTCCAGTGGGAACAGGAATGTTGACCCTCCTTGCATTACTTTGCTGCTGATGATGAAATGCACAACCAAGGCATCAGCAACAGTGTGGCCAGCAGGACCAGGGCAGCCATCCTCCCCCTGCTCTCAGCGCTGGTGAGACCACACTTCAAATACTGGGTTCAGTTTTGAGTCCCTCACTCCACGAAGGACATTGAGGTGCTGGAGCAGGCCCAGAGAAGGGCAGCAAAGCTGATAAAGGGTCTGGAGAACAGGGCTGGTGAGGAGCAGCTGAGGGAACTGGGGTTATTTAGTGTGGAGAAAAGGAGGCTGAGGGGAGACCTCATTGCCCTCTACAACTCCCTGAAGGAGATCAGAGCGAGGTCAGGGTCAACTTCTTCTCCCAAGGAACAAGCAATAGGACAAATGGCATCAAGTTGTGCCAAGGGTGTTTTAAGCTGGACATGAGGAAGAATTACTTCCCTAAAAAAAAGGGTTGACAAGGCCTAGCCCAGGCTGCCCAGGGCAGTAGAGGAGTCCCCATCCCTGGAGGGGTTTGAAAGCTGTGAAGATGTGGAGCTGAGAGACATGGTCTAGTGGTGGACTTGGAAAAGGTCAGGAAAACACACAGTGTGTCTCCCAAAGCAAAGGTCTGTGTCATAGATTGATAGAATGGTTTGGCTTAGAAGAGACCTTAAAGATCATCCATTTTCCAAGCCCCCTGCCATGGGCAGGGACACCTTCCACTAGATCAGGTTGCTCAAGGCCCTGTCCAACGTGGCCCTAAACACCACCAGAGAGAGGGGGCATCCACAACCTCCCTGGGCAACCCATTCCTGTGTCTCACCACTCTCACTGTGAAGAATTGCTCCCTAATCTCCAGTCGTGGTGCTATCAGGTTCAGCCTCCCAGCAGGCCACTATAAACACCCTGTGCAACAGCTGAGGTGGCCAGCACAAAGCTGCTGGCTGAATCCCTACCACCAGCACAGTTCCTGCAGCCCAATCCCCACCTCAGTGGCCCTCAGAGGTGCTGGCTCTGATACTCAATGCCTTCTGAATAAAGAATGTGCTGTATATTTTGGTGATGTGATGGACATGCTCTGGGGAGGTGAAGGGAAAGGGCAGTGCCAGGATCTCCCTGAAGAGCGCACACCCTGCACAGCTGAAGAGCAACACCACCTGTTACAACACTGACTGATGACATCCTGCTTAAGGAAAGACTGTTGTATGCATCAAGCTGCTTGTTACAGGTTGCTGTGGACTCCAAGAAGGTACAAGGAAAAGCTGAACTCCACAGGTCCCCCAAAATCCTCTCACAGCCAGAGACAAAAGCAGGACCTCAGACTCCTGTTCTTACCAAGCCACTCTGCAGAGCAGAGGGAAAGGCTGCACCACATCAAGGAGCTTTGCAGGTGCCACAATGCAAGTGGTGCTAACTGGAGTCACCACAAAGTTGTCTTTTCCCAGCAGTTCATATTCCCACCCACACTGCTCCTGGAATCTTCTCCTCTAATAAAAAGAAACCACAGAACCCTTAGATTTAAACATAAAAAAAGCAAAGATTTGTACCCAATTTCCATGGTGACCACTCCAAACCCAAGGGTGTTCACTCTGCATACAGCCAGGTGCCCTCCATACAGAGCATGGAATTCCTGGACACATCAAAGCCTCAAGGAGAGCTGATGAAAATGGGACACATCATCAAAGTGGCTGAAAATGATCCTGGAGCACAACCCTGATGATAACATGGTCTGGAAACACCACAGCATTTTGTGGTGCCATCTGTTAAACCACTCACTTCCCATCAGGTGTCCACAGCACAAGGAGTCACTTGTGTTTGTAGTACTGTGGTTGTGCTTCCATCCCCTCGCCACAGGCCTGCTAGGACAGTTGGTGTGCAAGAGGACTTGAACCTACCAGCCAGGAGAGAGCACCTTGCTGCCCAGCCATAGTATCATTGTATCAGTCAGGGTTGGAAGGGACCACAAGGATCATCTAGTTCCAACCCCTCTGCCATGGGCAGGGACACCCCACACTAGATCAGCCTGGCCACAGCCTCATCCAGCCTGGGCTTAAACACCTCCAGGGATGGGGCCCCAACCACCTCCCTGGACAACCCATTCCAGGGTTTCACCACTCTCATGGGGAAGAACTTCCTCCTCACCTCCAGCTTCACTCCATTCCCCCTAGTCCTATCACTACCTGACATCCTGAGCAGTCCTTCCCCAGCCTTCCTGTAGCCCCCTTCAGATACTGGAAGGCCACAATGAGGTCACCTGGGAGCCTTCTCTTCTGCAGACTGAACAGCCCCAACTCCTTCAGTCTGTCCTCACAGGAGAGGTGCTCCAGCCCTCTGATCATCCTTGTGGCCCTCCTCTAGACATGTTCCATGGGGGGCTACTGTCCTTCACCCACATCACTCTTGACAGAAAGAGAGATTGGCCATTGGAATGTGGTGCCCAGGGAGGTGGTGGAGTCACCATCACTGGAGGTGTTTAGGAGGAGACTGGATGAGGCACTTGGTGCCATGGTTTAGTTGATTAGATGGTGATGGGTGATAGGTTGGACTTGATGACCTCCAAGGTCTTTTCCAACCTGGTTAATTCTCTTTATTCTATTGACTGCTGTGCTACAGATTCATTTTTGCACCCAAGCAGAGAAGCACAGATCCTTAAGGCAGAGATGTTTAGATGCTCGCTCCAGAGGGAAGAGTTCCAATCCATTCTTCACTCCCTTTCCAAGAGGCAATCTTTATACCTCTTTCATTTACTGTTTACCATTCTGTCACAACACTTCAGCTCCACAAAGCAGCTAAAATAAATCAGTTATCTCATTGCCATAGACTTGACTTCATTAACTTCTGGAGAAGCCCAGTGCTGGTGGCCACTGGGAAAGGCTATTTCTACATTTTTCCGTTTTCTGGTCTGTTAATTACAGTGACTGAGAGAAAGAGACAGCAGTTAGGTTTGTGAAATACAACAGGCTGTCTTTTAATCTTTCTCAAAGGCAAGGAGAAAATGGTTTATTTTTGTTTCTTATGTAACCCAATTACACCAAGTAAATCCACATACTTCAGAAGTCAGTGTCATGATTCTCCTTAGACCCCCTCATGTGAGCCAGCTGGAAATCAGTTGGAGAACCTTACATTTTGTCAGGAGGGATGAGTTGTCTGGGGGATGAGAAAACAAAAAGCACTACAACTGGGGTTGAGAGGGCATTTTTTTGCAGCAGGAGCAGGAATACACAACATGCAGGATCACCCCAGCTTCTGAGGGAGAGATGGGCAGGAGTCCACTACCTCTGGCAGATAGAGCACTGTGCAGAACCCAATCACACTACTTGACTAAGGGGGAGACCAGTACAAGAGCACCTCTTAGGCCAAAGGGTCCTGTAGGGAGCCCACAAACCACTCAGTCCCCTGTTTGTGAGGAAGGCAGCAATTTGACAGAGCTTTCCAAATGCTACCTCAGTCTCTCTAACCACACAACTGAGATTCCCCAGCTCCAGGAAGAGACTGTGTTTCAGAGCCACCAAAGTAACCTTGGGCACACTCTGGTGGGAAAGATGTAACAGAGAGAAAGCCCTTGAAGTGAAAACCAGGGAGGACTTACCCAGGAGAGCTTGCAGCAATAGCAGAAGTGAGAACAGGGACTCCCAGGATGTGTATAGAGTGTTTGTGGTGTTCCAGCCACACACTCCACCACTTCAAGGATGCATAGCACAAAGCAGTACAGCTCAAGAGCACTGCTCCACACACCCAAAGGATGAGGAAGAACAGATGACCACGGTGCCCAACATCAGCCAGCACTTTCAGCACTGAAAGACACAGATCTGTGCTCCTATTTCCATATGTTTGTATGGCCAAAATACCAGCTTGATGCTCCTCTACACCCAAAGATGCCCAGGTAAGCATTTGAGCAGCTATGCAATGATGTAGATCAAGGCACCAAGCCAGAGCCAGGACCATCAGTTTCTTGCCAGCTCAGCAGTCATCCAAATCTATTTTCCCAGTCCCTCTCTACAGCAGGGGTACAAGGGGAAGGCAGCACTGTCTTTTAGAAGCAAAGCCAGCTGAAGCTACAGACCTTGCTACTAGCTGAACAACTGTACATCTGTTCCACAGCAGTGCCATACAAGATTAGTAAGTGCTGGGCTAACAATCTGGAAAGGGAAAAGGACCTACGAGAGCAAAATGTTATCACTAAGTCAATAAAACATTTGTAAGAGCCTGAAAACACAGGAGCATTCTTGCACAACGAGCAGAAACGCTCCGAGGCTGATTTCTCCTCCTCCACTAAACCTGTCTGGTGACTCCTGGGAACAGGACTGTGTCGTAGGGGCTGAGGGAAGAAGTGGATCAACAGGGGTGAGGTAAGGACAGAGCGCTGGCCTGGGCTCTGTTTGTGCAGGACGGCGGAGCGGCCGCGCGTCAGCCGATACATATGGTTTCACTTTTACCTAAAGCTTGTGTTTACATCTCATGTATCAGGGCAATTACAGCTGGCCCCAGCGCCGGGTTTCAGACGGCGTGCCGATGTGCCACGCAAGGCGCTTGGAGGGCCGAGAAAGAGAGCAAGGGATCCAGCAGAGCAGCTGGGTTTCTGGGGCTGGAAAGTGTGAATTGCTAGAACGCTTTGTTTCCAGGTCAGGTTTGGGGACTGATAACGGACTTCACGCCTTTCGCTCCTGCAGGTCCAGCACCGCTCCCTCATCCACGGCAGCGAGCTACAAGACAGCAGGATTCGGCAGAAGCCAGCGGGTTTGAGGGGAAGCAGGAGACGGGGATGAAGCGCCAAGCCCCCGGTTATGGTAACAGCTCCGTGTAAGTAAGTAACACCAAAACGCGAACGAACTGCGAGTCTTGGCAGCTCGTCGTTTCCACCCCACCTCGCACATCAGATCAGGGTGACTCTCCCACTTAACCTCTTTATTCTTCCTGTCATCACCTGGAAGGCTGAGGCGGAGAAAACGGAGAGGGGCACGGCCGCGCATCACCTGTGGGTCCTAGGCTGCCACAACCGCACCGAGAGCACACAACACCCCAGAGCACCCCAACAGGCCTGCCCGCCTCAGCAGGTGCCCTGCTCCTCTCTCCCGAGCACACGGCTGGGGACAAGACCACCGCCACCCCCAGCCTTTGGCTCTCCACCTGTGCCGGGCAGGGCAGCCACCGCCTGGACCGAGGCTCTCACGTTTCGGAGGCGGTTTCGTGAAGCCGGCTGTGCGGCAGGGGACTCCAGGGCAGCCCCCGGGGCAAACGCTCCCTGCTCTGCCCCGCGGCCACCGCCACCCTCTCCGCACCGCGGGCTGCAAACCCTCCCGGGCACGCTGCGCGGAGGGCAGCGCTGGGCTGCCCAGGGCCGAGGCGGGCACCGGCTTCCCTCCAGCCGCAGGTGGCGGGCCGGGCGCGGCAGGTGCCCGCCGAGGGCGGGATGCAGGGCTCGGGCAGCCGAGACGGCCGTGCCCGCTCTCCGAGGGGGGAGCCCCGGCGGGCGGCGAGCTGGGAGCCGCCGCGTCCCTCCTCGCCTCGTACCTCTCTCTGCGGTGGCCGGAGAAGACGGGGTCTGGCCGCCCGCCCGGCTCGCCTCAGCGCCTCGCTGCCCTCCCCGCGGCTCAGCGGCTCCCGGCGCGGCGGCTGCGGCTGCTGGCACTGCGGGGCGAGAACCAGCGCCGGCCTGTTTTCCAGCCGCCTCCCCTTCGGCCCGCCCCAGCTCCGCCTCAAGGATCCCCCCGCCTCCTCCTCCTCCTCCTTCCCCTCCTTCCCCGCCTCCTCCTCCTCCTCCTCCTCTCGGCCGTCCTGCTCCGCTCCGTCCCGGCGCGGCCTGCAGGGGCTGCGGCTTTCCCCTGCGCAGGGGAGGGAGAGCTGCCAGCTCAGCCCTGCCGAGCGGCACAGCCCCACGAGTAATGAATCCCGAGACGGGGTGAAGCAATCCTGCCCTGGGGTCAGGACAGCCGCGGCTCCTCCTTTAGGACTGGCCAAATTTGGCACTGGAGATCAAAGAACCGCTGCATGGCTCGGGTTGGAAAGGGCATGAAGGGGCATCCAGTTCGAGCCCCTTGCAGCCAGCAGAACACCTTCCCTGTATCCCAGCGTTAGAACTCAGCGCCCCTCAGGTGTCCCAGCCTGGCTGATACAGGATGGACACTCGTCAGTAGCTGTAAACTAAAAGGGAGATTCAGATGAGAGAGAAGGAAGAAATGTTTGACACTGAGGCTGGTGAGGCACTGGCCCAGGTTTCCCAGAGAGATGGTAAATGCCCCATCCCTGGAAACATTCCCAGTCATGTTGGACAAGGCTTGTGAGCAACCTGCTCTGGTCCCTTGCTGACTGCAGCAGGGTTGAACAAGATGACATTTAAAGGTCCCTTTGTTGGGAAGGGACCTTTATGATCGTGGAGTCCAATCACTAACCCAGCACTGTCAGGTCTCCACTAAATCATGACCCTCAGCACCACATCTACACAGTTTTTAAACCCCTCCGAGGATGCAGACTCCAGTGCTGCCTAGGCAGCCTACTCCAGGGCTTGACAACCCTTTTAGATTAGAATTTTTTTCCAGTGTCAAACCTAAACCTTCCCTGGTGCAGCCTGAGTCTGTTTCCTCTTGTCCTATCACTTGTTCCATGAGAGAAGAGATTGACCCCCACCTGGCTCCAACCTCCTTTCAGGGAGTTGGAGGGAACGACAAGTTCACCCCTCAGCCTCCTTTTCTCCAGCTCCTTCAGCCACTCCTCACAAGGCTTAAGCTCTAGACCCATCATCAGCTTTATTGCTCTTCTTGGAGCTGCTCCAACACCTCAAAATGATTCTAAACACCTTCAGGCACTGAGCGAAAAAGGTCTCATTACAGTGTAACAAACTGGGAGAGGCCATAGAGAGCTCTTTAGCAGGAGAGACAGGGTCCTTCTGCTTCTGAGCTTGATGCCTTTCGTGCAGCTGCAGGCAGAGGTCTTGTTTCCAAGCAGCAGCCTCATAAACAGCACATTTTATTAAATCCTAGTCTCTTTCCAAAAAGAAAGTTTGCAACCAGGACCAAGCTCTGTGTAACATATGGGATGAATCATAGAATGGTTTGGGTTGGAAGGGACCTCTAAAGGTCACCCAGTCCAACCCCCCCTGCAATCATCACAGACATCTGCAACTAGAGCAGGTTGCTCACAGCCCCAAACAACCTGACCTGGGATGGTTCCAGGGATGGGGCATCTACCACCCCACCAAGCAACCTGGGACAGAGTCTCACCCCCCTCACTGTAAAATCCTTCTTTCACAGGGCAGGAGTACCACCAAACTGAGCTGAAACACTTAAACATCCCCCAGCCTTCCCACTAAACCCTGGCTGAAATTACTTCTGGATGTCTGGAGAATAGACTGTGCCTTGGATGGAAAGTCATGCCTGCAAATGGCCTCCAGGAGTGTGGGGGTTTTACGAAACACACTCACCTGCCTGCTGGAGGTTTACACCTGTACCATAGTAGTGTCATAGTATCATAGTATCAGTCAGGGCTGGAAGGGACCACAAGGATCATCTAGTTCCAACCCCCCTGCCATGGGCAGGGACACCCCACACTACATCAGCCTGGCCAGAGCCTCATCCAGCCTGGCCTTAAACACCTCCAGGGATGGGGCCCCAACAACCTCCCTGGACAACCCATTCCAGGGCTTCACCACTCTCATGGGGAAGAACTTCCTCCTCACCTCCAGCCTCAATCTCCCCACCTCCAGCTTCACTCCATTCCCCCCAGTCCTATCACTACCTGACATCCTGAGCAGTCCCTCCCCAGCCTTCCTGTAGGCCCCTTCAGATACTGGAAAGCCACAATGAGGTCACCTGGGAGCCTTCTCTTCTGCAGACTGAACAGCCCCAACTCCTTCAGTCTGTCCTCATAGGAGAGGTGCTCCAGCCCTCTGCTCATCCTCGTGGCCCTTCTCTGGACACCTTCCAGCACCTCCAGATCCCTCTTGTAATAGGGGCTCCAGAACTGGAGGCAGTACTCCAGGTGGGGTCTCACCAGAGCTGAGTAGAGCTGCACAACTGGGGTGAGGTTGCTCAGCCAGCCAAAACATATGGAGGGGGAAAAAAAAAGCCAGAAGAAACCTGGGGTTTGGATATCCCAGCTTCAACCAGATAACAAACACTAACTGTGCAAACCTTTCCATTTCATACAGGCAGCGTTTGCTTTCTTCCAGACCTTGCACTCTTCTGGCTGTGCTTTCCTGCTGATGTCACAGGCCTTCAAAGAACCTGGGAGTAGCCAGATGCTGAAGCCACCAGCAGTATTTGACCATCAGTATAGGACAGTGGGCATCTGCTGGCCACACACTATCTTTGGAAGGTGGTTTTGAAGCCTGCAAGCCATAAGGATGTCTGCCCCAGTCCTGCACACTGTAGGAGCCAGCCAGCAGTGCTGGACCCTGCTGGGGTGTGAGTGGAGAAGAGGCAGCAGCTCTGCCCTCTCACACATGCCCTGTGGCCTCAGCTTAGGGTCTCTACCAAGCCTACAGATGGAAGCAGACCTTTGCAAATTAAAGGACTTCAGGGAAATGAGCCATATCCCTGTCTTAACCAGCTATATCTGGAGAGAGGAATTGGTAACTGGGTTAGTTGTATTGGCTGGAAAAAGCAGCCTTTCCCACCAGTCAGGACAGTCTGGGGTGATGAGGAAATTGCTTTGAAGGTGCAACTTGCAGCTACCAATCTGAAAGGGAAGCCAGGATTTCCTGCCCATGGACCTTAGCATCTCACCTGCCCCCCCAGGGCTGCTGCTAGCTGAGGCCAAAGAGGAGCCACGGTGGTGAAGAACAAGCTGGTGCTCCCTGTTCCCACAGAGAAGCTGACCCCTGAAAGATGCTAGTCACCCAGCAGCTGGGAAAGATGGTGAGCCAATTCCTTGTGAATGGCACTTCTGTTTCCTCTAGAGCAAACAAACAGCCATGCTCCAGCACTGCACTAGCTCTTAGCTTGCTTGGCAGCAATTTGAAGGATTTGTACTAAAACTAGAAAGCTGTGAGTAGCTGGGGTCCCCTGGGCTCTACCCCCTTTCTCCAGTTTAAATTTGGCAGCAGAGCCCAGCCAGCTCAAAAGCCCTAGACACACTTGCAAGACATTTTGAGGGTACAGAGAAATGCAATTACCTGTGGGAAAATAAAGTTTACACACTCTGCAAGCACTTTGCAAGGCTTAATATAGTGCTTGATGCATCAAGAAAGAGGAATTGACAGGGGTGGCTGCTGGTGGTGCCACAGCAGCTCCAAAGGAGTTTGATGACATCCTAAAATAAGCACTATGTCAAGCCTCTGACTTCTGTTTTCCTAGCTCATGGTCTGTGAACAGCCATCCTTCAGAGTAAACAGAGCATCTTTCCTGGGAAGAACTCCTGAGCCACAGGTTTATGAATGAATGGGCCCCATCCTGTTCAACATCTTCACTGATGATCTGGAAGAGGGGATTGAGTCAGTCATCAGTAAATTTGCAGATGACACCAAGCTGGGGGCAGGAGTTGATCTGTTAGAGGGTTGAAGAGCTCTCCAGAGGGACCTTGACAGGCTGGGTGCAGAGTGGCTGGAGAGCTGCCAAACAGAAGAGGACCTGGAGGTGCTGGTTGGCAGCCAGCTGAACATGAGCCAGCAGTGTGCCCAGGTGGCCAAGAAGGCCAATGGCATCCTGGCCTGTATCAGAAATAGTGTGGCCAGCAGGAGCAGGGAGGTCATTGTGCCCCTGTACTCAAAACTGGTTAGGCCACACCTGGAGTCCTGTGTCCAGTTCTGGGCCCCCCCGTTTAAGAAGGACACTGAGACACTTGAAGGTGTCCAGAGAAGAGCAACAAGGCTGGGGAGAGGCCTTGAGCACAGCCCTGTGAGGAGAGGCTGAGGGAGCTGGGGTTGCTTAGCCTGGAGAAGAGGAGGCTCAGGAGAGACCTTCTTGCTCTCTACAACTCCCTGAAGGGAGATTGTAGCCAGGAGGGGGTTGATCTCTTCTCCCAGGCAAGCAGCACCAGAACAAGAGGACACAGTTTCAAGCTGTGCCAGGGGAGGTTTAGGCTGGAGGTGGGCAGAAAGTTCTTCCCAGAGAGAGTTGTTAGCTGCTGGAATGTGCTGCCCAGGGAGGTGGTGGAGTCACCATCCCTGGAGGTGTTCAAGAGGGGATTGGATGTGGCACTCGAAGCCACGGTTTAGTAGTCACTGTATCACAGTATCACCAAGGTTGGAAGAGACCTCAAAGATCATGAGTTCCTATCTGACATTAACTGGTTTGAAGGAAGGAGAGAAGTGACCACCACCTCTCTGGGCAATTCTGTCCCACTTCAGAAGAAGCAGGAGGAGCAAGCCTGGCTCTCCAGGATTCATGTTCCACTCATCTGTCTCATCATAGTAGTCATGAGGTGTTGGGTGACAGGTTGGACTTGATGATCTTTGAGGTCTTTCCCAACCTTATTAATTCTATGAGTCTATGAAATGAAACATGATGGGTAAGAATCCAGAGGGTGCAACCTAAAAGCTAGGGAGAAAGACCTCATTGATCAACACACCTGAGAAGACCACCAAGAGCTGCAAGCCAAATCATCATGACAGAATCACAAAACTGTTTTGGCTGGAAAAGAACCTCTAAGATCATTGAGTCCAACCTTCAACCCAACACCACCATGGCCATTATGCCATGTCCCAAAGTGCCATAGCCACACATTTCTTGAACACCTCCAGGGATGGGGACCCCACCACCTGCCTGGGCAGCCTGTTCCAGTGCCTGACCATTCTTGCAGCAAAGGATTTTTTCCCTCATCTCCAACCTAAACCTCCCCTGGCACAATTTGAGGCCATTTCCTCTCGTTCTACCACCTGACACTAGGGACAAGAGACAGAACACAGAATTAACCAGGTTGGAAAAGACCTTTGAGATCATCCAGTCCAACCTATCACCCAACACCATCGAATCAACTAAACCATGGCACCAAGTGCCTCTTCCAGGCTCTTCCTAAACACCTCCAGGGATGGTGACTCCACCACCTCCCTGGGCAGCACATTCCCATGGCCAATCTCTCTTGCTGGGAAGAATTTCTTCCTAACATCCAGCCTGAACCTCCCTTGGCACAGCTTGAGACTACCAACCCCCACCTCACTGTAACTTCCTTTCAGGGAGCTGTAGATAGCAATGAGATCTCCTCTCAGGCACTTCCAGTCTACACACCATGAATGAAAGAGAAAGGTGTTGCTGCCCAGAAGGTCTCTTTCTGGGAGGGTTGTTGGGATTGTTGCACAACAACAAGATGTCCCAGGGACAGACAAAAATAGCTCAGGTCCCATGTCCCTTGGCACCCATTCAGCTGCAGAAGGGAATCTAGCAAACTAATCCCATGGTGGGCACGAGGCAGGTGGAAGGGTACCTGGACACAGTACTTCTGGGTGTGGGGGTGTTTGAAGTCCTGCCAGGAGATCTATTTGATGGATTTGCCTTGATTTTTTTCCTTTGTCTGCCAAGCAAAATAATGACTTAAAGCCATTAAGCAATTGCCCTCTGGATTCTTATTGGCCAAGAGAATGCCCCATTCCTAGAACTGTCAGGGAAGATGAGGATCAAGCCTGGCATGAAGCTTTCTTTTCTAGGAAAATAAAGATCCAGCTGCCTGGAAAAGAGAGCAGGAGTGGAAATGATAAAATGGGCAGCATTCAGCACCCTTCTGTCCTCCATACCAGCACATTCCTGACATTCAGTATAGAAAGGTTTTGCCTCTTGCTGTTCTCACACAGCATTTTTCATCTTCAGATTTCAGATTGTTGGTAAAAGTGCTGTGAGCCACCTGAAGCCAGCAATCTTTCACCAGGAAGCCATCTGATAGCAGCCACAGGCTGTGCTGTGCTCTACACGCCACCCACCCTTGCTAAGATTCGGAGCTGGCACTGGGAGCAGTCAAAGGCCTCCTTGCATGCCAGAATTTTGGCAGGTGCTCAAATTTTCACTTAAACACAAGTCAAAACTTCTTTGCTGTGAGGGTGCCAGAGCCCTGCAGCAGGCTGCCCAGAGAGGCTGTGGAGTCTCCTTCTCTGGAGAGCTTCCAACCCCACCTGCTGCTGTGGGTGACCCTGCTTTAGTGGGGGGGCTGGACTGCATGATCTCCAGAGAACCCTTCCAACCCCCACCATGGGATTCTGTGGGCATCCACTCACTCACTGACATCTAGCAGGACCCTGGTGCAGTTGAAACACAGCTCAAAAGCAAACACATAGAGTTTAGAACAGGGAGTGCTGTGATTTTCTCAGCCAGCAATCACTGTCACCGGGACACTGGCACGCTGGCTGCTGCCCTGGGCTGGGTGACACAGGATGGCAGAGCAGTCTGGAAATAGCTGTGTTGAATAATTACAGTACAGCAACTCCAAGCAGCCCAGCTGACACTTCCATCCTCTCCACTGCTGATTTACAAGCCAGGCACTGATCCAGTTCTGGAGCCCCTAGTACAGGAAGGATCTGGAGGTGCTGGAAGGTGTCCAGAGAAGGACTAGGAGGATGAGCAGAGGGCTGGAGCTGCTCTGCTATGAGAACAGACTGAAGGAGTTGGGGCTGTTCAGTCTGGAGAAGAGAAGGCTTGAAGGAGACCTTATTGTGGTCTTCCAGGATCTGAAGGGGGCTGCAAGAAGGCTGGGGAGGGACTTCTTAGGGTGCCAGGTAGTTCTAGGACTAGGGGGGATGGAAAGAAACTAGAAATGGGTAGATTCAGATTGGATGTTAGAAAGAAGTTCTTCTCCATGGGGGTGGTGAGACACTGGCACAGGTGGCCCAGGGAGGTGGTGGAAGCCTCAGGAGGTTTTTGCAGCCAGGCTGGATGTGGCTATGAGCAATCTGATCCAGTGTGAGGTGTCCCTGCCCATGGCAGGGGGTTGGAACTGGATGACCCCTGAGGTCCCTTCCAACCCTGACAATTCTGTGATGATTCTCTGATTCTAATTCACCTGCAGAGCAGGCAAAGCAAAGGTACCATGAGGGCTCAGTTAGAATGATTTATTCTCTTCCCATCACCTACCTACTGCAGAGTTTCCATGATTCATTCACCCACTTGAGGAACACTTGAGTAGCCAAACAAAAACATACATTCCCAGGAGAAAAAGCCAAGCCACATCCGGTGCAGGAGAGAGAAACATGCTAATATAAACACAATATCCCACTCCAAGTCTCAGCTGAAGCAAGACTGCTGACCATAAACACAACAGGGAAGGGCAGAGATCAAACAGTTGCTTCTTGTGAATGTTTTTCTCCTTTCCCTCGGAGGTCCCCTGACAGTGGTCACTTGCAGCCCAGAAGCCAACCAGATCCTGGCTGCAGCAAGTGTGACCAGCAGGACAAATTCTGCCCCTCTGCTCCGCTCTTCTGAGACTTCACCTCGAGCACTGCATCCAGTTCTGTGCCCCCCAGCATAAGAAGGACATAGAACTGTTGGAGCAGGTCCAGACTAGGCCATAAGGATGATCAGAGGGATCCTCTGAACCCCTCTTATGGGGACAGGCTGAGAGAGTTGGGGCTATTCAACCTGGAGGAGAGAAGGCTGCAGGGTGACTTTAGAGCAGCCTTCCAGTACTTGAAGGGGGCTACAGGAGAGCTGGGGAAGTACTTTTAACAAGAGCTGTAGTGACAGGATGAGGGGCAATGGCTGTGAGCTGGAAGAGGGGGGATTTAGACTGGAGATTGAGAAGAAATTCTTTCCAGTGAGGGTGATGAGGCACTGCAACAGGCTGTGCAGGGAGGTTATGGATGCTCCCTCCCCAGATGTGTTCAAAGCCAGGCTGCTACAGGACTTTGAACAACCTGGGCTAGTGGGAGGTGTCCCTGCCCATGGCAGGGGGGTTGGAACTGGCTGATCTTTAAGGTCCCTTCCATCCCAAACCATTCTGAGATTCTATGAATAAGTCAATAAAAGGTTGTACTGAGGATACAAAGGGAGCCTGGAAGCCCAGCAGCATCCCTTTGGAAGGATTATTCAGGCTTACAGGTGGCTTCAAAAGTCACTTCAGAGAGTCTGTGCTCAGCTGAAAAGCCTTCTGACCTCCCAGGCACTCCAGGGGAGCTGCAGTAATTCACAGGCATGAGTAATGGTGACGTTTCCTAATCACTCATCATTTGACAAGCTAAGTGACAGGAAGACCCATCATAAATAGTTCCCGGAGCTAATAAACACACTGGACACAGAACAACCACCCAGCTCACCTTTATGGTTGGACACAGAACAAGCCCAGGTGCAGAGGACAGCACCTGAAATTCCCCTCGCAGCTTTTTTGCTTCTTCTTCCTCCTTCTTCCCTTCTAGGCAGCTGATTTCCAGAATGATACAGCTCAGACAATTATGTCTTTTAATATCTGAGAGCAACAGGCTTCAACACCTTCCTACATGGATTCCTGCAAGGATATAGCTGCTGAGAAAAGTACCTAACCTCAACAACAGGGGAAAAAAAACCCAGCTCTACATGTGGCAGCTCAATTGCAGTCCTCAGGAAGGTATTGCAGTGAGCCTTCACCCTGAAGCCTTGAGGTGTGCCACTGCTTGTGTCTGTCAAGCTTCAAGTCCTTAATAATTATTCTTATTGCAGCCTCCTCTCTGCTAAATTTAAAACCTCTTCATGGCTCCATTTCTGTGAGCTCTCATAGCTGAACTTCCCTCTTTGGATGAGGAGAATTGGATAAGGCTTTCCCTGGAGTGCAGGCAGAAAGCAGGTTAGAAGACAGCACAGTCTGCTGCACACAGAGAAACCCCCCCCCCCCACAAAGGCATCTCTGCATGCTGGCCACGGGCCCTGCTGTCCCCCAGCCAGGATATCTCCCAGTGCCTCACTGAACACAGCTGCTCCTTTGGGAAGGAGCTTGGACACCTCCTATGCCTTACGTGGGCGGCACAAGGGCTGCAGGACTCTCTGGGATGTGTGGTGGTGACCACCTGAGGCAGTACAGCCAAGGCCATTGTCAGTCCGAACTGGAGAAGGGAGGTGCACAGCAGACAAATCCTTCCTGGAACTTCAGTCCCCACCACCATCAGCTGAGCAGGGCTACAGAGCCCATCTTGGGCATTTCACACAGAATCACCAAGCTTGGAAGAGACCCCAAAGATAGTATCATAGTATCAGTCAGGGTTGGAAGGGACCACAAGGATCATCTAGTTCCAACCCCTCTGCCAAGGGCAGGGACACCCCACACTACATCAGCCTGGCCAGAGCCTCATCCAGCCTGGCCTTAAACACCTCCAGGGATGGGGTTCCAACCACCTCCCTGGACAACCCATTCCAGGGCTTCACCACTCTCATGCGGAAGAACTTCCTCCTCACCTCCAGCTTCATTCCATTCCCCCTAGTCCTATCACTACCTGAGATCCTGAGCAGTCCCTCCCCAGCCTTCCTGTAGCCCCCTTCAGATACTGGAAGGCCACAATGAGGTCACCTGGGAGCCTTCTCTTCTCCAGACTGAACAGCCCCAACTCCTTCAGTCTGTCCTCACAGGAGAGGTGCTCCAGCCCTCTGATCATCCTCCTAGCCCTTCTCTGGACACCTTCCAGCACCTCCAGATCCCTCTTGTAATAGGGGCTTCAGAACTGGAGGCAGTACTCCAGGTGGGGTCTCACCAGAGCTGAGTAGAGGGGGAGGATCACCTCCCTTGCCCTGCTGGCCACACTTCTCCTGATGCAGCCCAGGATCATCAAGTGCAGCCTGTCACCCAACACCTCACTCTTTTCCCTAGTACCTTGCTAGGTCTCCCAGAAGTCCTGGAGGAAGTTCTCTGCAGGAGACAAGAGGAAGGACAGCACTACCCCAGCCACACTGCAGAGCAGGTGAAAAAGATCGAGGCAGAAAGCAGGGGTTGAGGAATGAAGAGGCACGAGAACTGCCTCAGCTGCAAGCAGACAGCTGTCTAGGTCAGCATCCTGCCCCCACAGGGGCAGAGCAAGACTCAGCCCTCTCAGCTCCCAGTTATTTTCTGCTCAAGGACTTCATGAATCATAGAACCACAGACAAGTTTGGGTTGGAAGGGATTTTAAAGGTCATCCAGTCCAACTCCCCTGCAGCCAGCAGGGACATCTGCAACTACAGCTGGTTGCTCAGAGCCCCAAGCAACCTGACCCGGAATGGTTCCAGGGATGGGGCTTCTACCATCTCTCTACAACCTGAGGCAGGGTTGTCTTCCTTCTATCTGGTCTAAATTTCTCTCTTTTATTTTTAAACCATCCCCCCTAGTCCTGTCACAACAGGTCCTGTTAAAAAGTCTGTCCTCAGCTTTTCCATCAACCCCTTTCAGTACTGGAAAGCCCCAAAAAGCTCTCCCTGGAGCCTTCTCTTCTCCTGGTTCAACAACCCCAACTCTCTCAGCCTGACCTCACAGCAGAGGGGTTCCAGCCCTTGGATCATTTGTGTGGCCTCCCCTGGCCCTGCTCCAACAGGTCCATGTCCTTCTTGTGTTCTCCATATGTAGGATCCTTTTCCTGATTCTGTTTCCATCTCTTCATTTGATGCCCCCATGCTCTTGTGTTGGAAGAGACAGTGAACAGCTGAGTCCTTTACAAGTCCCTCACTATTTTGTACACCTCTAGCACATCCTTTTGAAGTTCTCACCAGGGAAGTCCTCTCTCACCCATTGTGACGTCCTAAGGAAGTGGACCTTTGCTCCACTTTGCCACCAAGTGCATGAAACCACAATCCCTTAAACCATTCTGAACACAAAGCAACCAGGAAATGAAAAACTGGGGAGGCACAAAGGAAGAGCTCTGAATGTGGAAATCTGGAGGTGGCTTTGCCAGTGACAGCAGCATAGCTCCTGCCTTATCTCACAGCAGGTCACAAAGGGAAGTGCAAGTGATGGCCACTGCAGTGAGAGCAGTGGAAAAGAGCAAACTAGTCCTAAGAGTCTCATTTTTGATCTCTAGAACTTGACCATTTGACAGCAGGACTTGCAGCTGGTACATCTCCTGGGCTGCATCCAAAGAAACATGGCTAGCAGGATGAGGGAGGGGATTCTTCCCCTATACTCTGCTCTGGTGAGACCCTCTATGGGGTCCTGTGTCCACCTCTGGAGCTCCCCAGCACAAGGACATAGAGCTTTTGGAGTGGATCCAGGGGAAGCAACAAAGATGATCAGAGGGCTGGGGCACCTCTGCTATGAAGAAAGGCTGAGAGAGTTGATTCTGTTCAACCTGGAGGAGAGAAGGATCCAGGGAGACCTTCCAATATTTGAAGGGAGGATGCAGAAAGCTGGAGAGGGACTTTGTACAAAGGCAATGGCTCCAAACTGGAAGAAGCTTGATTTAGATTGGACACTAGGAGGAAATTCTTCCCCTTGAGGGTGGTGAGGCACTGGAACAGGTTGCCCAGAGAACTGTGGAGGCTCCAAAGTCTGGAAGTGTTTAAGACCAGGCTGGATGGGGCCTTATAGTAGATGTCCCTGCCAGGGTGTTGAAACTAGATGATCTTTAAGGTCCTTTCCAACCCAAACTGTTCTATGATTTTATGCTCTGTCTTCTAGCAGTATCTCACTGTTTCAGATGTTGCCTCTTAAAGGCCAGTGAAGCATCCTGAGAATCCTCCTGCCTCCACCACCGTGTGCATCCCTGCCCCACAAGCTATTGCCTCCCCTCCTCAGCAGCCTCACTCAGGGTACACTGAGTGAGTGTACCTGAGTGGCAGTCTGCAGCCTCTGGGGCTGACCAAAACCTCTCTGTTGTACGGCTGTGCCCTGCTGCCTGCCCATGCCCTGCTGCCTGCCCATGCCCTGCTGCCTGCCCGTGCCCTGCTGCCTGCCCGTGCCTGGCTCTGGGCTGCTGAGCACGCCGAGCTCCCGAGCAGCCCAGTACAGAGGCTGCCTTTGTGCTCTGCGCGTCTGTGCTGCCAAGTGCGGCGAGCTGCACTGGTACTGCTTTTCCTAAAAATAGCTTGCCCCACAGATAACCTGCAGCCTTGGAAAGTGGCAGGTCTGGAAGATAACCCCTCCTCTACCCTGCACGAAACCAGAAGCTGATGTGGAGAGCAGAGCTCTAAAGAAAGAAGCTAAGAAATGTAACAGGGAAGGCGGGCTGGGTACACCCACAAGCAGCAGAGGAGAGCGGTGCCAGGGGGCCAGGGACTCAGTTTTGCTGTGTGCAACCTGCACACAGACAGGCATCCAGCAAGTGCTGAGCCACAGGCTGTTGTTTACAGACAGCCTCCAAGTTCTCTGCGTGAAGATACAGCACTGCTGGCAAAAGTAACCCGAAAGGAGAACGCCTCATCTAAGCAACCAGAACAAGCACTCAGATTTCACTTCTCCTTTACAGAAGGGCACATATTTTGGATACAAAATGCAGCCAGAGAGCCTTTCACCCTTCAAAAGCCTGCAACACATCCATTTGCTCTTTCACATTTCATTTTAATAACAGGGGAGTCGAGCAAGCTCGACTGACAGGCTGGTTCCCAGGGAAACACCAGCAACTTATTCCTCTTAAATAGCAGGCACAAATGTTTCCTGTGCTCAGCCATGCAGCCTGCTGTGACATTCAGCTCTCTGGGGTATAATCCCCAAAGGACAGAATGGGTTTGCCTGGCACTGAGGTGAGGAAGGAGAAAGGTAGCAGCACACTGCAGCTGGTGACAGACACTGGCAGGGAGCTGGCACCCGAATCACTTCTGTGGGAGCAGGTCCCTTGTCCTAAACCCCAACAGAAAAGCAGAGCAAGACTTTAGCTACAAAAGTGCTCAAACGATCCAGTGTTGCTAGGAGAGAAGCAGAGAAAGGGAACTGGTAATAGCAAGCCATCAAAGTGTCAGTCAGAATGTTGATGTCTGGTGGTGTTGGGACACATTAAGAGCATAAAAACAGCCACGTTGCTCTGTCCAGCTTGGGAAGCTGCCTTGGCAGGTACAGGCAAAGGTAGGGAGGAACTTGGAGAGGAAAATGGAAGATAAATCATAGAATCATAGAATTGTTTTGGCTGGAAGAGACTTTGACAGTCAGCAAGTCCAGCTGTTAACCTAGCATCTTCATAAGGTGCTGTCTGGTAGCATTCAGGGCATCTCAAAACCTGAGGTCACCTCCAGAGAGACTTGTGGAGGACTGCACCTGCTGCACCTGACCAAGGATGCTGATTGTGCTTCCAGTGCAGTGGCTGTGGTGGCCAAGCTTGGTTTGTTAGTAAAATGAAACAAACAAAATAGCTCAACCCAGTAGCCAGGAGCAGGCACTCAAGGGTGGTTCAAACACACATGGTACTTTGCCACCAAACCTCCCTCCTCCTTCAGACTCCACTCAAGTGATGTCTTGAGCCTGATGGGATTTGTCTGCTGAGTAAATCCCAACAGATCTCTCTTCCACTTGCCCATTTACCTCTAGAACCTGCTTGTACCCACAGTGTCCTTCAGCAGGAAGTTTACAGCTCATGAAGACCCACCCCACCTCCATGGGTTTGCCCATATCCCACTGAATTCATTTGCTGGCCACTGGTTCTTAGAATCATAGAATCACAGAATTGTCAGGGCTGGAAGGGACCTCAAGGATCAGCCAGTTCCAACCCCGCTGCCATGGGCAGGGACACCTCACACCACAGCAGGTTGCTCACAGACACATCCAGCCTGGCTGCAAAAAGCTCCAGGCATGAGGCTTCCACCACCTCCCTGGGCAACCTGTGCCAGTGTCTCACCACCCCCATGGGGAAGAACTTCTTCCTAACATCCAATCTGAATCTACCCATTTCTAGTTTTGCTCCATTCCCCCCAGGCCTATCACACCCTGACACCCTCAAAAGTCCCTCCCCAGCTTTCTTGGAGCCCCCTGCAGATACTGGAAGGCCACAATAAGGTCTGAAGGACTGAACAACCCCAACTCTCTCAGTCTGTCCTCAGAGCAGAGCAGCTCCAGCCCTCTGCTCATCCTCGCAGTCCTTCTCTGGACACCTTCCAGCACCTCCAGATCCTTCCTGTAATAGAGGCTCCAGAACTGGCTGCAGTGCTCCAGGTGAGGTCTCACCAGAGAGGAGCAGAGGAGGAGAATCACCTCCCTCGCCCTGCTGGCCACACTTCTCCTGATGCAGCCCAGGATGTGATTGGCTTTCTGGGCTGGTTTGACTGGGACCCTGCACAGCTCTTCCCTCACCTTATCCCTGGCACAGAGGATTTTTCCAGATCTCCTTCACATGCTCCTTCAGTAGCTAGGGATGCATTCTGCTGTCACTTGTCTCCTCTGAGCCCACATTCAAGTGGTTTTCAAGCAAGCAGGTGAGAACTTGGCCTCTGGACAAGTTTTTTTTTCCCCCTCTCACCCAATTTGCTTTTTGGTTAAATAGAAAAACAAAATAAATACTACATTTATTTTAGTTCTTTTTTCCTCCTCAGTTGTTTCAGGACTCAGAAGCAAAATAGATACTGAGATACAAGGGTTGCCTGCCAAAATTTCCAGGTGCCCAATGTCCTGTTACTGGGACACTGAACAAACAGCCTGCAAACACGATCCTCTGCCTTTGTTCTGCCAGCTGGAAACCTCAGGTCACCCTGCACCCAGACACCAGCACAGAGCAGATCCTCAGGAGGAGGCAACATCTGACTGAGCAAAATGCTCCTTTGACTGGGCACAGGACACCCCAAAGAGACCTGGAGATTTAGGTAGTTATTAATTTATCTTTACTGGAGCCGTGGTTTGGGTTCATCAAAGAAGGGTTTCTGTGGAAAGGTCTCTGTCCACGCCAGTGACTCAGCTCAGCAAACAGCACCAGTGATTCATTACAGTGCCCACTGACTTGTGTGGTGCAGAGGCTCCTCCTCACCAGGAAACAGCCTTAATCAATGACATCAGCAGCATGATTCAGTTGGTAGGACCATGGACTCCTAAGTCTCCCACTCGGGTGCTCCCTCCAGATGTCCCTTTCTTCTTCAGGCCCAGCATGGAAAGGTGCTTAACTCATGGACAATGTTTTCCTATTCCTGCCCAGATAATGAAATCAATCTCATTAGAATCCATCTCTCAACTCAAGCCCAGCCTGTAGACCAGAATACCACAGTCCCCCATGCAAGGACTAGCTCTTGCTGCACATCTCGGTGGTGCCCAGCATGGAGGAAACTAAGCTGGGCTGTAATGCAACCCCCAAAGTGACCACGATGTGAAGTCACCCCAGGGACAGAATTCCAACCATTTGCCTGAACTTTCCATGAACACACACCTAAAAGTGGTGAAAGGAAATTAAATGGGCCAGCCACCAAAGGTAACTGATGATCCTTCCTGGAGTTCCCTGCTCACAGCAACATGTCCTGAGTTGTACATCCCAGTCCAGCTGGAACATGTCCAGAGAAGGGCAACAAGGCTGGGGAGGGATCTGGAGCACAGCCCTGTGAGGAGAGGCTGAGGGAGCTGGGGTTGCTTAGCCTGGAGAAGAGGAGGCTCAGGGGAGGCCTTCTTGCTCTCTCCAACTCCCTGAAGGGAGGTTGCAGCCAGGAGGGGGTTGGTCTCTTCTCCCAGGCAAGCAGCACCAGAACAAGAGGACACAGTCTCAAGATGCACCAGGGGAGGTTCAGGCTGGATGTTAGGAAGAAGTTCTTCCCAGCAAGAGAGATTGGCCATTGGAATGTGCTGCCCAGGGAAGTGGTAGAGTCACCATCACTGGAGGTGTTTAAGAGGGGACTGGATGAGGCACTTGGTGCCATGGTTTAGTTGATTAGATGGTGCTGAGTGATAGGTTGGACTCAATGATCTTGAAGGTCTTTTCCAACCTGGTTAATTCTATTCTATTCTATTCTATTCTATTCTATTCTATTCTATTCTATTCTATTCTATTCTATTCTATTCTATTCTATCCTATCCTATCCTATCCTATCCTATTCTATTCTTCTTCTCAGGTCATTTAACCAAATCAACAAAGGAGATGAGGCAGGGATCTAATGTGGTCTGAGACGTGGGTGCATTATGAAAGTCATTCCTCTTCCCTGTGTTCAGGCCAAATACCCCAACACCAGCAGCTCCCCAAGACCTCTTCTTTCAGGTTTCTCTGAATCATAGAGTCACAGAATGGTTTGGGTTGGAAAGGACCTTTAAAGCTCATCCAGCCCAACCCCCCTGCAGTCATGAAGGACATCTGCAACTAGAGCAGGTTGCCCAGAGCCCCAAACAACCTGATCTGGGATGGTTCCAGGGATGGGGCATCTCCCACCTCTCTGCTCAACCTGGGCCAGTGTTTCACCAGCCTCAGTGTCAAATATTCTTTCTTTCTGATCTGTGTTTCCCTCTCTAAGCTTCAAACCATCACTCCTTGTCCTGTCACAACAGGACCTGCTAAAACTTTGTCCCCATCTTTCCTATCAGCCCCTTTAAGTACAGGCAAGCAGATACTGCTGCTCCCAAGGCATTCTACAAACCACACAACAGACCCAGAATGGAAACACACTTAATTTCTGTCCATTTTTTTCCTATTCCTGCCCAGATGATAAAACTAATCTCATTAGAGTCCACCTCTCAGCTAAAGGCCAGCCTGCAGACCAGAAGGCCACAGCCCACTGCACTCCTATCCAAACAGCGCCAGGTTTTATCTCCCAGCTTCCGTTTTCCCCCCTCAGCCTCTCAGCCCTATCAGTGTTTGTGCAGTTGCACAGAGCACTGTGATACACAGGAGTGAAATGCTGCAGAAGCACCAAATCAGGCATAGCTCTAAACTTTGGTCAGCTCACAGACCCCTAAAACCTAGTGGAGGGTCAGCTCTTCCTTGTGTATTCTTCAACCTACAGCCCGTGGCCCTACTTGTCTTAGTTACCTTCTGCTTGAGCCTTGCTGGCCGTGTAGGTGGATGGAAGCAGGTCCCTTTAAACCCTTGGTTGTGCTTGCAGAAGTGGAAAACAGCTCCTATCAATAAAAAAATCCCCTCTGTTTGCCAAGCTGTGTGTAGAGATTACCAACCACTACATGGCACCCATGTGGCAGCAAAGGGAGCAGGGAGTGTCTTGCCTTTGACCTTTATCCATGGCAGCAAGAGTGCTTCACAGCATACAGTTACCATGGGCTGATTATCCCTGCTCAGCAAGACATGGCCCTGAACAACCTGGGGGTTCCAGTAAAAAATAATCTGGGTGCTGGAAGGTGTCCAGGGAAGGGCAACAAAGCTGGGGATGGGTCTGGAGAACAGGGCTGGGGAGGAGCAGCTGAGGGAGCTGGGGGTGTTTAGTCTGGAGAAAAGGAGGCTAAGAGGAGACCTCATTGCTCTCTACAGCTCCCTGAAAGGAGGTTGGAGTGAGGTGGGGCTTGGTCTCTTGTCCCTCATATCAAGTGACAGAAGGAGAGGAGATGGCCTGGGATTGTGCCCGGGGAGGTTTAGGTTGGAGATTAGGAAAAATTTCTTTGCTGCAAGCATGGTCAGGGATTGGCACAGGCTGCCCAGGGAGGTGGTGGAGTCCCCATCCCTGGAGGTGTTCAAGAACCCTGTGGTACTTTGGGACATGGTTTAATGGCCGTGGTGGTGCTGGGCTGACAGTTGGACTTGATGATCTTAGAGGGGTTTTCCAACCAAACCAATTCTACGGTGTTATGAAGAACCTCCAGGGACTGGACAGGATGACTGTTGAAGGTCCCTTCCAACCCAATGCATTCTATGATTCTACCTTTGCATAATCCAAACACTCCTCCAGTGATCACCCTCTTACCTCTAGCCTGAGCCACCACAGAGCCAAGACTGAGCCAGGCTTTGTCCTCTAGAACTGAGTCCTGCAACTAAGTCCCCATGGGTTCCAGCTAGCAGCAATCAGAAGAACCAAACCCATGCCAACCAGCCTCTGTAAGCTCTTCCAGCCACAGCAACACTCTGTGCTACCTTTCTGCAGACCTGTTTGAAGCATTAGGCAAGGAGGTCACAGAAGGTAGTCTAACTCTGCTATAGATAACCATGTACTGGCTTCCCTGTGCCCACTGTGCTCTACACCTGGAAGTTCATACCTGCCAGGAGAGAGAGCCAGTATCTGCTGCAGCATGGTCTTTGTCCTCCACTGGGATCCTCTCCATTAGCCCCAAGGCAGAGGTAAGCCAAGATCATAGAATCATAGAATCAATAAGGTTGGAAATAGACCTCAGAGATCATCAAGTCCAACCTGTCACCCAACACCTCATGACTACTAAACCATGGCACCAAGTGCCACATCCAATCCCCTCTTGAACACCTCCAGGGATGGTGACTCCACCACCTCCCTGGGCAGCACATTCCAGTGGCCAATGACTCTCTCTGGGAATGAAGCTGTATTTACAAGCAAAACTACAACCTACAATGGAATGCAATGAATATGCACAACATATACAGGATTTACAATACTTACAGGGATTTGCAACTAATAAACAGCACAAGAAGCCCCCTGGCCAAGAAAAAAGAGGGGAGCTAATAATAGTTTCTCCCTCCCACCCCCTGGGACACAAAAGGACAAGATAGAAGAGCAGAGGGTTGTTAGAACTTAGCCGAAACAATGCAGCCAAGGCCAGCAGAAGCCAGCACAGCACAAAATTAGTATCATAGAAGCCAAAAGAGAGAGATATTGTTTGCCAGGCTAATTCTTAGGTAGACATCTCTCCAATGGTATTGATTAGAACTTCTCTTTATTTTCCTTTTCACACCCAGTGGTGACTTATTTCCATTCTGCCACTTCCTGTTGAAGATCTGTGTAAAGGTACAGCCTAAAACTACCACAGTAAAAAAAAAAAAGGACCTGGGGGTGCTGGTGGAGGAGAAGCTCAACAGGAGCCAGCAGTGAGCACTTGCAGCCCAGAGAGCCAACCAGATCCTGGGCTGCATCAAGCGAAGCATAGCCAGCAGGCGGAGGGAGGTGATTCTCCCGCTCTGCTCAGCTCTGCTGAGACCACACCTGGAGTACTGCCTCCAGTTCTGGAGCCTCTGTTCCAGGGAGGATCTGGAGGTGCTGGAATGTGTCCAGAGAAGGGCCACAAGGATGAGCAGAGGGCTGGAGCTGCTCTGCCATGAGGACAGACTGAGGGAGTTGGGGTTCAGTCTGGAGAAGAGAAGGCTCCGAGGAGACCTTATTGTGGCCTTCCAGGATCTGAAGGGGGCTCCAAGAAAGCTGGGGAGGGACTTTTGAGGGTGTCAGGGAGTGATAGGACTGGGGGGAATGGAGCAAAACTAGAAATGGGGAGATTCATCTTGGATGTTAGGAAGAAGTTCTTCCCCAGAGGAGTGATGAGACACTGGCACAGGTTGCCCAGGGAGGTGGTGGAAGCCTCATGCCTGGAGGTGTTTGCAGCCAGGCTGGATGTGGCTGTGAGCAACTTGCTGTGGTGTGAGGTGTCCCTGCCCACGGCAGGGGGCTTGGAACTGGATGATCCTTGAGGTCTCTTCCAACCCTGACAATTCTGTGATGTTTCTGTGATGATTCTAATATGTCAGTGGCTGGAGAGGATTCTCCTGTCCAACCCCAGAAGTGCTTGGAGCAGCTGTGTGGTGCCTCCAGAAGAGCAGGGGCAGAGGGCAGCCCCATCTGCCTAGCACAGCATCAAATGTGGAGCCGCAAAGCCAAACAAGCAAACGAAAGCCCTGGTCCCATGAGGCTGGAGTTGGCTGCCTCCAGCAGCAGCAAGGAGCAGGTGCAGAGCTGGCTTGGCAGCAGGTTGGATGCTCTCCAAAGAGATCCCTGGCTGTCTGCACAGGCCTTGCTACTCCCTTACGAAATCCCTCTGTCCTGCAGGGCTCCAGGGACGCAGCTGGGAGCAGAGTCACCATTCAGCCCACAGACAGCAGCAGAGTGGAGCCACCCTATGGACTCCATCCTCAAATTATAGAATCAGAGAGTCAGAGAATCATAGAATTGTTAGGGTAAGAAGGGCCCTCAAGGATCAGCCAGTTCCAACCCCGCTGCCATGGCCAGGGACACCTCATACTACAGCAGCTTGCTCACAGCCACATCCAGCCTGGCTGCAAACACCTCCAGGGATGAGGCTTCCACCACCTCCTTGTGCAACTTGTTCCAGTGTCTCATCACCCTCATGGGGAAGAGGGTCCACCCTACACACTCCATCCTCAAATGAATTGGGCATCCCTGTGGGAGCTGAGTCCTGGAGTTTGCTCCAGACCTCCAGTGCAGGTTCAGACACCACATGGCTCTCAGCTTTGGTGGTGCCTGTGGCCAGTTTACAACCAGGGCAGAATCTGGATGCCAGAATTCAAAGGCCTTTGTCAGATGCCAGCAAAGCATCATTTCTGTGTTTGTGCCTCTTACCCACCAGAGATGCTTCTAGGACAAGGGACATTGCCAGCTCACACCTTGTCAGCAGGAGTGGCCTGATCTTTCACATCCTTCCTAAAGCCCATCCTTGCAGTTGCTCAACTGGAGGAGAAACCCAGGGTTTATGATGTCACATACACACAGAATGGCTGGAATTTTCCAGCCTCCAGCTTGGCAGGGTTTGAAGGAGTGACTTATGCCTTTCAAAGGTGTGAGCTTGTTGCTCCCAGTGATCCATGAGGAGCATGTGAATTTCCAGGCAGGAAGCTGTCTTGTTTCTACAGCATAGGCTGCCAGCTAGCTATGCCAGGAGTGCTTCATTAACATGAAAGATGAACATTTCCTCCTTTGTAAAGCAGAATCTCAGAGGGTTTTGGAGGTCGAGACAAGATCTGGCATCCTGGCCTGGATCAGGAATAGTGTGGCCAGCAGGAGCAGGGAAGTCATTCTGCCCTGTGCTCAGCACTGGTTAGGCCGCATCTTGAGTCCTGTGTTCAGTTCTGGGCTCCTCAGTTTAAGAAGGACATTGAGACTCCTGAATGTGTCCAGAGAAGGACAGCAAAGCTGGGGAGGGGTCTGGAGCACAGCCCTGTGAGGAGAGGCTGAGGGAGCTGGGGTTGCTTAGCCTGGAGAAGAGGAGGCTCAGGGGAGACCTTCTTGCTCTCTCCAACTCCCTGAAGGGAGGTTGTAGCCAGGTGGGGGTTGGTCTCTTCTCCCAGGCAGCCAGCACCAGAACAAGAGGACACAGTCTCAAGATGCACCAGGGGAGGTTCAGGCTGGATGTTAGGAAGAAGTTCTTCCCAGAAAGAGAGATTGGCCGTTGGAATGTGCTGCCCAGGGAGGTGGTGGAGTCGCCATCACTGGAGATGTTTAAGAGGAGACTGGATGAGGCACTTGGTGCCATGGTTTAGTTGATCAGATGGTGTTGGGTGATAGATTGTACTCAATGATCTCAAAGGTCTTTTCCAACCTGGTTAATTCTATTCTATTCTATTCTATTCTATTCTATTCTATTCTATTCTATTCTATTCTATTCTATTCTATTCTATTCTACTCTATTCTATTCTATTCTATTCTCTGGAGCAGCTTCATAGGCAGTTAGCACCAGGTCTCTTCTGTGATCCACTGAGCAACATCCAGAGGAGAAACAGAGCAGAACCAGCCTGACTTAGTCTGGGAGACCTGCTATGGATCCCACACAGGAAGCAAAAGAGAGACAACCCTACAGCTTTCTTCTTCCAGCCATGGATGAAGACTGTGGACTTTCCTTTACCCTCCCTCAGATTCTCCCAGCAGGGAAAGCAAGAGGAGCAAGAATGAGTAGTTTGATATGCAACAGAGCTGCTAACACCCCATGGATTTGTGCCTTGTGGTCCCACTCTGGTACAAGTTGACTGCAAACCTGTGAAAACTTCCTGTTTGTGACCCTTCTGCCATGAAATCTGGTGGGAGTTGGTCAGACATGCCAAGAGAAGTTGAATTAGAGAAGGTCAAAGATCAAGCCAGGCATCATAGGGCTGGAGCACCTCTCCTGTGAGGACAGACTGAAGGAGCTGGGGCTGTTCAGTCTGCAGAAGAGAAGGCTCCCAGGTGACCTCATTGTGGCCTTCCAGTATCTGAAGGGGGCTCCAAGAAGGCTGGGGAGGGACTGCTCAGGATCTCAGGTAGTGATAGGACTAGGGGGAATGGAATGAAGCTGGAGGTGAGGAGATTCAGGCTGGAGGTGAGGAGGAAGTTCTTCCCCATGAGAGTGGTGAAGCCTGGGAATGGGTTGTCCAGGGAGGTGGCTGGGGCCCTGTCCCTGGAGGTGTTTAAGCCCAGGCTGGATGAGGCTCTGGCCAGGCTGATCTAGTGTGGGGTGTCCCTGCCTGTGGCAGGGGGGTTGGAACTGGATGATCCTTGTGGTCCCTTCCAACCCTGACTGATTCTATGAGTCTGTGATTCTATGATCTCTTCCATACATACACAAAGTGTGCTCCAGAAGTGATGCTTCCTTAGGAGCCCAAGATCAAGCTGTCTCCGTGGCAGACATCCATAGGAACAAGCTCAGCAGAGACAGGGGAGCCAGGAGCAGGGGCAGCAAGCCAGAGCCTTTAGCCAAGAGCGACAGGTTATTCAGGTCTGGGATGAGGTTACACCCAAGAGCTGGGATGGACAGCATGATGCAGTCCTGTTTCTTAACACCACCCCACTCCCAGGCCTGCTGCACACCACACAGACCCAGTCAAGCTGCTCAGGAATTTTCCAGACCTTGGACATTATTTTTCCCCATCAGAACCTGAAGCTTTGTGGCACACTGAATGTCTCACAGAAAACACATTGCAGACAGTGAACCTCTGATGGAACACAGGCAGGGAGATGTTTCCACTGGATAAGACAAATTTCCATCCACTGACTGCTAGATCATGTGGTGGTGTGAAGAACTCCTTACCAGCCAGTTGTCCACACATGCTGGGAGCCAGGCTTGTAGACTTGCAATCAATATCCCAGGTTGATACTGGAACAGGTTGCCCAAAGATGTGGTGGAGGCCCCATCCCTGGAGGCACTCAAGGTCCAACTTGATGGGGCTCTGAGCAACCTGACCTAGTTGGAAATGTCCCTGCTGACTGCAGGAGGGATTGGACAAGATGACCTTTGAGGGCCACTTCCAAGCCCTTCCAACTTCTGCAGAAGTCACTCTTACAGCTCCTAGGCAAATACTGGGTTAAGCTTGGCAGGTCCTGGCTCTGGGGCAGCTCATTACTGGTGCAATCCCAGCTCACACTATCTCCAGGCTGTTGGGTTATCCCTGGGGGAGCTTCGCTGCCCCATCACACCTTGACTTCTGTGTCCAGTTCTGGGCCCCTCAGTTTAGGAAAGATGTTGAGTTGCTGGAAGGTGTCCAGAGAAGGGCAACAAAGCTGGGGAGGGGTCTGGAGCAAAGCCCTGTGAGGAGAGGCTGAGGGAGCTGGGGTTGCTTAGCCTGGAGAAGAGGAGGCTCAGGGGAGACCTTCTTGCTCTCTACAACTACCTGAAGGGAGGTTGTAGCCAGGAGGGAGTTGGTCTCTTCTCCCAGGCAAGCAGCACCAGAACAAGAGGACACAGTCTCAAGCTGTGCCAGGGAGGTTTAGGCTGATGTTAGGAAGAAGTTCTTCACAGAAAGAGAGATTGGCCATTGGAATGTGCTGCCCAGGGAGGTGGTAGAGTCACCATCACTGAAGGTGTTTAGAAAGAGACTGGATGGGGTGCTTGGTGCCATGGTTTAGTTGATTAGATGGTGCTGGGTGATAGGTTGGACTCGATGATCTCAGAGGTCTTTTCCAACCTGGTCTCATCTCGTCTCTTCTCTCTTCTCTTCTCTTCTCTTCTCTTCTCTTCTCTTCTCTTCTCTTCTCTTCTCTTCTCTTCTCTTCTCTTCTCTTCTCTTCTCTTCTCTTCTCTTCTCTTCTCTTCTCTTCTCTTCTCTTCTCTTCTCTTCTCTTCTCTTCTCTTCTCTTCTCTTCTCTTCTCTTCTCTTCTCTTCTCTTCTCTTCTCTTCTCTTCTCTTCTCTTCTCTTCTCTTCTCTTCTCTTCTCTTCTCTCCTTTTCCATTCAAACAGGCAGCCCAAGGAGCCTTCCAGCTGACTGATCTAAGTAGAACCTAAATCTGTTTGGATTGCTTGAGGTCATTGCACTTTCCTTTACCCCCACAAAACCCTGCAGCCAGCATCTGAAACCATCACAGGTCTTGTCAGCTTGAAATAGCAGCTGGCAAGAATCACAGCAGCTCCAGTGCTCGGTGCTGGGGGCCACGTCTCAGTCTGGGAGCACTCAGCTCTGGCACGGCCTCAAACAAAAATGTTATGAGATTTCCATTTGGAAGGGGAAAGCCATATTTCTGTAGCCACTGAGGACATCAAGGAAATTTCTCCTTCCAAGACATTTCTGGTGCTGTCTGCAGTCATGCTCTGACAGCCCAGAACCTGTCAGGCTCATCTGCTAGCCAGGAGATATATGGTCCCGCCACGCTTCATTTCCAACAGAAAATGGTTGTGGCTGGAAAAGAGCTTTAAGATCATTGAGTCCATCTATTGACCCAGCACTGCCAAGCCCCCCACTGAACCATGTCCCTCAGCACCACATCTGTACAGCTTTGACATCCCTCCAGGGACAGGGAACATGGTAGCTGCCCACCTTTTGCTGCTCTCAGGGCCAAGGATTAGCCACTCTGGCCAACAACTTCATGTGAAGCACAGGTGAGAGGACAGTGACCCAGGACCATCAGCTGTGTGAAGCCTGGGAAGTTACACATGAAAGGTGGTTCATAGAATCATGAAATCATTTTGGTTGGCAAAGACCCTTAAGATCCTTGAGTTCAACCCCTTCCATCAGCCCTCCTCCTGGTTTTTCCTCTTACTCCCTTTCCCCCTTTTCTTCCTCATCTTCCTCTTTTTCTTCCAGCTTTTAGCTCTAATGTTCTTTTGCTAAACACTCCCTCCTCACTTTGTTCATTTTGGTTCTTTTCCTATCTCTCACCTTCCCACATTCTTCCCCTGCTCCTCTTTTCCCACCTTTTCATGCAGTTTCTCCTTCTCTACTTCAAACTTCTCCTCCTACTCTTGCTTCCTGTTGTTGCCTTCTCCTACTCTTGCTTCCTGTTACTTTCTCCTACTCCTCCTGCTGTTGCTATCTCCTTGTCCTCTTCATCCTTTTCTTACTGCTGCCTCCTCCTCTTTGTGTGCACAGAGAGTTTCTCTCCTGCAGAACTCCTGCACCAGTTAGCAGTCTTTCTAGCACCACTTGAGTTTGCAGATTGAAACTCAGATCTGGTTCATCTGAGGGTGCTTGGATGCTGCTTTGCAGCCAGAGCAGGCTCAGAGCATAAAGAGTTGGTGACTTCCCTCAGGAGATTAAGTGGATGGAAATCCTAGAATCATAGAATCAATAAGGTTGGGAAAGACCTCAATAATCATCAAGTCCAACCTGTCACTCAACACCTCATGACTACTATGATGAGACAGATGAGTGGAACATGGCTTGCTCCTCCTGCTTCTGCTGGAGGGGGACAGAATTGCCCAGAGAGGTGGTGGTCACTTCTCTCTCTTCTTCCTTCAAACCAGTTAGTGTCAGATAGGAACTCATGCCTGACTAGGCTGGTGACCCAAGGGGTCCAGAAGGGACACAACTACGTTCTAGGTTAGTCAGAACAGGAGAACAATGCAGAACTGTAAGGGAGTAGGAAGGAAGCAGTGGGGCAAGAAGTGAAATTGACTCTTCATTCTGGGATGCCATCCCAGCTGTGACTAGCTAAGCAGCTTCCTCATTCCCTCACACTGCATTTGCTAACACACCAAGGACCACTGCACAGTGATGGTGTTATTATGGACAACTCCAGGAGCCATCTGATATGGTAGAGACCTCTGGAGGTTTGTGATCCAGCCTCCTGCTCAAGCAGGGCTAGTTAGCTCAGGCTGCTCAGGGTCTTCTCCAACTGAGGTCTGAACATCTCCAAGGAGAGAGATTACCTCACTCCTTAGTGCCTTGGTTCAATGTTTGACCATCCTCATGAGGAAGAATTTGGTCAGGTATAGGCTGTACAAGGAGAGGCTGAGGGAGCTGGGATTGTTTAGCCTGGAGAGGAGGAGGCTCAGGGGTGACCTCATTGCCCTCTACAACTACCTGAAGGGTGGCTGTAGCCAGGAAGGGGTTGGTCTCTTCTCCCAGGCAACCAGCATCAGAACAAGAGGACACAGTCTCAAGCTGCACTAGGGGAAGTTTAGGCTGGAGATGAGGAGCAAGTTCTTCCCAGAGAGAGTTGTTAGCCATTGGAATGTGCTGCCCAGGGAGGTGGTGGAGTCCCCATCCCTGGAGGTGTTCAAGAGGGGATTGGATGTGGCACTTGGTGCCATGGTCTAGTCATGAGGTCTGTGTTGACAGGTTGGATTTGATGATCTTTGAAGTCTCTTCCAACCTTGGTGATTCTGTGATACTGTCATTGGAGTTTCCTACATTGCAGCTTGTGCCCCTCCAGTGTCCACCCCCACACCAAGTCTGCTCTATCTTCTCTACACACTCCCATTAGATAGCTCTAATCAGCAAGAAGGTACTTTCCTGCCCTACCTTTCTGCCAGCTGAACAAACCCTCCTCTCTCAGGCTCTCTGTGTATCTCATGCTCACCAGCTCCCTGACCATCTCCACTGGGATTGCTCCAGTTCATCAATGTCTGTCTCTTACCAGGGAGACCAAAACAGGACACAGTAGCTGCATGCCTCACAAGTGCTGAAGAGAAGGAAAGAAACCCTTCCCTCAGCCTGCTCTCCTGCTCTCAGAGGAGACCTTCTTGCTGTCTACAACTACCTGAAGGGAGGTTGTATCCACGAGGGGGTTGGTCTCTTCTCCCAGGCAACCAGCACCAGAACAAGAGGACACAGTCTCAAGCTGCACCAGGGGAAGTTTAGGCTGGATGTTAGGAAGAAATTCTTCACAGCAAGAGAGATTGGCCATTGGAATGTGCTGCCCAGGGAGGTGGTAGAGTTGCCATCCCTGGAGGTGTTTAGGAAGAGACTGGATGGGGTGCTTGGTGCCATGGTTTAGTTGATTAGATGGTGCTGGGTGTTAGGTTGGACTTGATGATCTCAAAGCTCTTTTCCAACCTGGTTAATTCTATTCTATTCTATTCTATTCTATTCTATTCTATTCTATCCTATCCTATCCTATCCTATCCTATCCTATCCTATCCTATTCTTACAGTGTCATTTGTGGCTCATCCCTGCAAGAGCACAGTGCTGACTGATGCCCAGTTTCCTGTCCACTAAGTTTTCCAGCACATTTTATACATGGTTTGGTATTTGTTGCTTTGGGTTTGGTTTTGTTGGTTGTATTTTTCATCCAAGAGACTCAGAATCACAAAGTCACAGAATGTTAGAGGTTGGAAGGGACCTCCAGACATCATCAAACCCAAATCACAGAATCATAGAATCAATAAGGTGGGAAAAGACCTCAAAGGTCATCAAGTCCAAGCTGTCACCAAAGACCTCATGACTACAATCTTCTGCCGAGAGCAGGATTTCTTAGGGCAGTCCTCAGAGGAATGCCCCATGGCCAGCTGTACATTCACATTTACTGTCTATATCCCCTCCCTGAACAAGAACAAAAAGGCAGGGTGGTTGTGGCTGCTCCCTGGAGAGGGAGTCAGAGGCTTTTCCCATTCTGCAGCTGGGAAATGACCTCCCCACTGTCACTGCTCCCACAGCTCTCATTACAAGAAAACACAGAGAAACCTCCATTCAGAGCCAGGTCAGAACAATCACTGACCCAATTTCAACCTCTCTTTGCCTGACAGGTCAGCTACCCATATGGGCAGTCACATATGCTGAGTGTAAGCCCCTTCTCAGGGGCTTAGCCCTTCCATCCTGCTCTGTAGAATGAGGCTGGGGAGCTTTTTCATTACAAGAAGTCAAACAGAGCCTTCATGCCCCTTGAACAAGCTACAAAGGATGTAGGTAACTTGGACTGTGTCCACACTGCCAACGTCACCCTCTCCAGGAAGCAGTTTCTGGTCTCCAGGCTAAATGCTGAGGGCTCTTGTCTGTTCTGTTTGCCTGGAATAGACCAACCATGTCTGCTCTGAACTCCTCTAGCTGCAGGTCTCTTTTGGGTCCCTTGCTCCTTTTGTGCACAAACTGCAATGATTCTTTCTCCTCAGGTCAGAGACCTTGTGAGGGCTGTGTCACAGCCCACCAGAGTGGTGTCTGGGGTAGGTGTTGCTGCCCTTGGACAAAACTGCAGGCATATGGGCATGGCAGATGGTGCAAGACATGCTGGGAGAGTGCTGGAGGAGGCCCTGTAGCTTGGCCAGAGTCACTCCACGACTTGAATGCTTTAATCCACAATGCCCTAACGAGGCAGCAAGGTGTATGGAATGAAGTCAGGACCACAAAATGATCCAAGGGCTGGAAGCCCTCTGCTGTGAAGCCAGGCTGAGAGAGCTGGGGTTGTACAGCCTGGAGAAGGCTCCAGGGTCACCTTCCTGTGGCCTTTCAGTGCTTAAAGGGCCAATCAGAAAGCTGGGGACAGACTTTTTAGTAGGGCCTGTTGTGACAGGACAAGGGGAGGTGGCTTGAGACTGAAAGAGGGAGATTCAGACTAGAGAGAAGGAAGACAGTTTTTGCACCGAGGAAGACACTGTCCCAGGTTTCCCAGGGAGGTGGGAGATGTCTCATCCCTGGAACCATTCCAGGTCAGCTTCTCTGGGGCTCTGAGCAACCTCTGTAGCTGCAGATGTCCCTGCTGATTGCAGGGAGCTGGACTGGATGTCCCTTAAAAGATCCCTTCCAACCCAAAGCATTCCATGACTGAGAACTCCCAGGCTGCATGCAGCCCCTGACCACAGATGCTGCATCATGAGCCCAGTGCTGACAGACCTAGGCCATGGCAGCACTTCCCCAAGATCAGGTTGCTCTGTCAGTGTCCATCATAACCTGCAGCTCACAGCTGGTCTCACTCCAGGGACCAGTCCCCCACTCTCAGGACAGCCTCAGTAGGGTCTCTTCCAACCTTGGTGATGCTGTGATACTGTGATCTACTGCTGGGACATGCCAGAGATCCTGCCAAAGCACTCATGGGGCACATCCATGCTCTGCAGGGCACCTCTACACCATTACTTGTCCTGTCACCATGTGGAGCAGAGATACCCCTGATCTTCCAGGCAGCTGGACTCTTCTGCAAGTCAAACCATTCCCTCCTGCAATTGCCTTCCTACCCCAAGCATGGCATTTGCCCTTCCCCTCCAGTTGTGAGCCCAAGTTACTCGAGGTCAGGCTGTTTGAAGAGCAGCTGTGGTGTTTGTCTTGCTCTTCTGTCACAGAGGCAGTTTCACCATGTACAGCACTTCCTCTTCTGTGGCATTTGAGTGCTGAGGCTGTGACCTTTGGCTGCTGTTCAGGTCCAGCAGCAGTCCCAGGGGTGGGGAGAGCTGGGTTGAAAAAGAAAAGTCCTGTTCCTCTCCCTCCATCTCTTGATGGGCAAGCTCAGACCCGAGCAAGCAGCCAGCTGTGGCTGAAACATGTGGCTTGGACACCACAGGGAAGACCTCCATGCAGGGAAGACCTTCATGGCTGAAGTATCAGGTGGCTCAAGCACACGGGTAAAGCCTCAACCCATCCTTGAGCCTGGGCAACATTTTGATTCCATGCCTGACTTTCTTATGGCTAAAAGTAAGGGAAATGGATCCCAGTGGGAAGTCTTTGCACATAAGAGTGAAACAGGACCTACCCCAAAGTACATTTCTACCTGAGGTTTCAATGCACACTCCTCCCCCTCCACATCTCATGCACATTCTTCCCTCTCTGCTCAGCACTGGTGGGGCCACACCTCAAAGCCTGGGTTCTACCCTCTGGATGAGGGAAGTGAGTCCAAAATCAGTAAATTTGCAGATGACACCAAGCTGGGGGCAGGAGTTGACCTGCTGGAGGGTTGGAGAGCTCTGCAGAGGGACCTTGCCAGGCTGGACAGATGGGCAGAGTCCAAGGGCATGAGATTGAACACATCCAAGTGCCAGGTTCTGCACATTGGCCACAACAACCCCAGGCAGTGCTACAGGCTGGGGTCAGAGTGGCTGAGAGCAGCCAGGCAGAGAGGGACCTGGGGGTACTGGTTGATAGTAGGCTGAACAGGAGCCAGCAGTGTGCCCAGGAGGCCAAGAAGGCCAATGACATCCTGGCCTGCATCAGGAACAGTGTGGCCAGCAGGAGCAGGGAGGTCATTGGGCCCTGCACTCGGCCCTGGTTAGGCCACACCTTGAGTCCTGTGTCCAGTTGTGGGCCCCTCAGTTTAGGAAGGATGCTGAGATGCTGGAAGGTGTCCAGAGAAGGGCAACAAAGCTGGGGAGAGGTCTGGAGCACAGCCCTGTGAGGAGAGGCTGAGGGAGCTGGGGTTGCTTAGCCTGGAGAAGAGGAGGCTCAGGGGAGACCTTATTGCTTTCTACAACTACCTGAGGAGTTATGGTCAGAGGGCTGGATCCTGGTCTCCCAAGTCTTCTGTTCATGATGCCCACCTCCTGCTAAAGCAGCAAGCCCTCCAGTCTGAGGGTAATATTTGCTGCCTGGTGAAACTTGTGCTTCTGTACAGCTCTGCACTCTGGGTCAGCTCTCCTACAGGGGCTCCTCTGGGTCAGCTCTCCTACAGGGGCTCCTCTGGGTCAGCTCTCCCACAAGGGCTCCTGACCCAGCAGTGTTTGTTGCCATCTGCAGCTATCCCAAGTCTCCTTCTGCTCTAGACAGCTCAGTCTGTGACCTATGAACTTCACACCTCTGAGTCCCAGCAATAACCTTCAGCTCACAAGAGGATAACTGATGCTGGACTTTTTTTTCCCACAGCAGCTCTGCCTCAAAGGTGAGGGCTGGGATCTGGCAGGGCTTTCTGCTCTGAGCAGCAGAAGAGGGGTGTGATGGGTTTGGGGTAGAAATGTTTCCTCTTAGGAAGGGAAATGCAAAGCCAATCGAAGTGTTTCATTTTCAGCCCAAGGGACAGGAGGTCTCCACTGATCTGAAGCTGCTCTGTCCCAGTGGGATGCTTGGGCCTGGCCTCTAGGTGTGAGAAACATGACCTCCAATGCTGGTTCCTTGTGGCTGTCCTGATGATGCCCAGAGGCAGCAGAGACTCACTACACCTGATGGCATGATGCTGCCTGAGCTGTGGACATCAAGGACAGAGAAACACCCTTCTTCCTCTCCAAATCTCAGCCAGTCTTTTGTACCCTCACCTCCAGCCTTCAGAGCCTCCAGCTGCAAATCTGCAGGGGCTGCCACAAGGAGAACTAACCAGTATCAGGTCTTACCTCCTGCACAAAGTCACCTCTCACTTTCAGCCCTGGAGGGTGCAGGACTCGTCAGCCAGATGCACGTCTCAGCTTCTCCTGGGCTACCTCTGGCGAGAAGCGTCCTCCTTGGCCCTGTGGAAGGAATCCAGATGGGGAAGCTGGTGTAAATCAGCAGCTGCAGCAAAGCAGAGGCTCCTCAGCCATCACACCAGTGAGTGCCAGCATCACAGTATCACAGTAGCACAGTATAACTAAGGTTGGAAGAGACTTCGAGGATCATCAAGTCCAACCTATCAACACAGACCCCATGACTAGACCATGGCACCAAGTGCCACATCCAATCCCCTCTTGAACACCTCCAGGGATGGGGACTCCACCACCTCTCTGGGCAGCACATTCCAATGACCACTGACTCTCTCGGTGAAGAACTTTCTCCTCACCTCGAGTCTAAACCTCCCCTGGTGCAGCTTGAGACTGTGTCCCCTTGTTCTGGTGCTGGTTGCCTGGGAGAAGAGACCAACCCCCTCCTGGCTACAACCACCTTTCAGGTAGTTGTAGAGGGCAATGAGGTCTCCCCTGAGCCTCCTCTTCTCCAGGCTAAGCAACCCCAGCTCCCTCAGCCTCTCCTCACAGGGCTGTGTTCAAGGCCTCTCCCCAGCCTTGTTGCCCTTCTCTGGACACCTTCAAGTGCCTCAATGTGACGTCCCTCGTCCCTGGTGAGCTGTGGGAAACGGGAGGAGAGCCAGGCGTGGGGACGCTGCACACCCTGCAGCTCCCCAGCCACAGCAGCCTCTTTCTTGCCTCCACAGGTCACTCCCTGCTAGCCAAAGGGAACATGCTAAGCTCTTAAAGGTCACCAAGGGGAGCAGACAACACACAGCACAGCTCAGGGCCCAGCTTGCTTTGGGCATGCCCTCAAATGAGGAAGGTCACTTCCACCCCTGCTGATGCACAGAAACGTAGAATAGAGTCATAGAACTGTTTGGGTGGGAAGGGATCTTTAAAGGTCACCTAGTCTGCTCCTCCTGCAGTCAGCAGGGAGATCTGCAACCAGAGCAGGTTGTTCAGAGCCCCAAACAACCTGAGCTGGAACACTTACAGGGATGGAGCATCTACCACTTCTCTGGGCACCCTGGGACAGGGTCTCACCACCCTCACAGTAAGAAAATATCTTCCTTCTCTCCAGTCTAAATCTCTCTCCTTTAGTTTCAAACCATCACTCCTTGTCCTGTCACAATAGGCCCTGATAAAGTCTGTCCCCAACTTTCTGATCAGCTCCTTTAAGTACTAAAAAGCCACCATAAGATATCCCTGGAGCCTTCTTTTCTCCAGGCTCAACCACCCCAACTCTCTCAGCCTGGCCTCACAGCAGAGGGCTTCCAGCCCTCCCAGCATCACTGTGGCCTCTTCTGGCCCTGCTCCAACAGGTCCCTGTCTGTGCTGTGCTGAGCACCCCAGAGCTGGCCCCAGCCCTGCAGGTGGGGTCCCACCAGAGCACCACCCTGGTACTCCCTGCCGAGAAGATGGCTTTGCAGAGAAAAGCAAACCCACCTCAAGCCCCCCTTCAGCAAAGCACAAGTCCTGCTTCAAGACACCTGCGAGCCAGAGATCCCCACAGCCTGCCTTATAAAGCAGCACAGCCAGCATTGTGCAAACAGGAACCTACAGCCAGTCTGTGGCTTCACCCCCCCGAGGCTTTGCAGCAAAACCTGCTGCAGGGATTGCTGCCTGCTGCACCCTTCCCCACCCAGCAGCTCTAACTGCCCTTGGCCTCCTCTCAGCTGCAGGCAGCACAGCTTTCCAACCCACCACACTGCTGCTGCTGTTCACCCATTTTTCATGTGGATCAGCTGCCACAGAATGGTAGAGCTGTTCTGCTTGGAGGAGACCTCTAAGGTCATCAAGTCCAACCATCAGCCCAACACCACCACAGCCATTAAACCCTGTCCCAGAGTGCCATGGCCAGACATTCCTGAGCACCTTCATGGACAGTGACTCCACCACCTCCCTGGGCAGCCTGTGCCAATCCCTGACCGCTCTTGCTGCAAAGACATTTTTCCTAATCTCTAATCTAACCCTCCCCTGGCACAACTTCAGGCCATTTCCTCTTGTCCTATCACCTGACACTAGGGGGAAGACACTGACCCTGCCTCCCTGCAACCTCCTTTCAGGGAGTTGTAGACAGCAATGAGCCCTGCCCTCAGCTTCCACCTCTCCAGGCTGAATAACTGAGTTCCTCCAGCTGCTCCTCACCAGCCCTGCTCTCCAGACCCTTCACCAGCTTGGTTGCCCTTCTCTGGACCTTCTCCAGCAGCTCAATGTCCTTCCTGGAGTGAGTGCCCCAAGTCTGGATATGGTATTCAAAGAGCAGCCCCAGCAGTACCAAGTACAGAGGCACAATCACTTCCTTGTTCCTCTTGGCCACACTATTGCTGATCCAGGCCAGGATGCTCTTGGTCTTCTTAGCCACACTATTGCTGATCCAGGCCAGGATGCTCTTGGTCTTCTTAGCTACACTATTGCTGATCCAGGCCAGGATGCTCTTGGTCTTCTTAGCCACACTATTGCTGATCCAGGCCAGGATGCTGTTGGTCTTCTTGGCTATAGCTACATCTCAGCCTGACTCTGCAGTCACCAGGCTGGGGCTGGGCACTGTGAAGGGCTACCTACTTATGTCTTACAGGTACTGAAGCATTCAGACCCCCAGAAACAAGGGCACACAAGCAACCTCCAAGTCCCAGAGGAGCTGCATGATCTGTCCCATGTTCCTGGTCCATACAAGGCTGGGGATGAAGGCAGCAAAAGCTCCTCAGACATGGCTCAGCTATATAACTTGCCCAAAAGTGCAGATGGAGAAATCACAAAGTTTCTTCTAAGACCAAAGTCTACTACAGATGTAGTTAGACCCTACCTACACTGTGATGGCTCCTGAAAACCCCAGAGATTCCCACTCTAAAGGATCCACAGCTGATCTGCAGATGCAGGTTAAACAGGCCCTTTGATTTGGTGTTAGAAGGTTTTGGAGAGCATGGTGAGCATGGAATATTAAGCACAGAGGGATGACACAAAGCAGTTTCTAAGCCATTTTATGTGCAGTCTCCTTGGAGGTGACTTGCCTCCTACCTGCACAAAGGTTATTAATTTGTCTTAGCATCACATCCAGCAGAAGGCAAGAGAAACTCCCTCAGCTCACCACCAAAGCTCCTGCAGCATCCTCACAAGTCCTGAGACCTAAAAAGTAATGAGGGCCCTAAGCTCCCATCAGGCACTCAAAGAAGAGAAGAGCAGATTTAGATTGGCTATCAGGAAGAAGTTCTTCACTGTGAGGGTGGTGGAACACTGGAACAGGTTGCCCAGGGAGGTGGTTGAGGCTCCATCCCTGGAGATACCCGAGGTGAGGCTTGATGAGGCCCTGGGCAACCTGATCTAGCTGGGGATGTCCCTGCTGACTGTAGGGGGAGGTTGGACTGGATGAGCTTTGGAGGTCTCTTCTGGCCTGGACTATTCTATGATTCAGGCAGAAAAATGCAGGACCACCAGAACAGCCATCAAGATCCATTCACCCCAGTGCCTTGTCTTTGGCCAAGGCCAAGAGTGGATGTCTAGAGAAGAGTGTCAGAGCACAGCAAATGGTTCTGAGATCCTTCCAACCACCTGTGGCTTCCTGTGTGCAGTGTCTCCACATTTAGTGAACTCCTCCTCCATGAATGTATCTGCCTGTTATGAACCCCCACCGACTCCCAGCACCCACCACATCCTGTTGCAAGGAGCTCCACAGCTTAATCATACACCTGGGAGAAGAACCACCTCTGCTGCTTTGCTTTGGACTTGCAATTTCATGTCCTGTAATTCTTGTACAGATAGAGATGATGAACATACTCTCCCTGTCCACCCTTCCCACACCACTCACTCCTCACTCCCACACCCCTCCTCCTCACACCCTTCTCTTATCATAGAACCACAGAGTGCTTTGGGTTGGAAGGGACCTTACAGATCATCTTGTTCTAACCCTCCTGCCATGGGCAGGGACACCTTCCACTAGCCCAGGTTGCTCAAGGCCTCACCCAACCTGACCTTGGACACTTCCAGGGATGGGACATCCACAGCTTGCCTGGGCAACCTGTTCCAGTATGGCTCACTCCCAGCCTGATGAGTCCTCACCTACTGTGTGCTGTGGTAGCCACTACAGGGTTTAGAGCAACTTGGTGTCCTGAGTCTTCTTCATGTTGTGTTCACTTGTCTTTGGATGCCTAGGAACCATCTTTCAGGTGGTCTCTAGAAGAGATCACAAGCAGCTAAGATCTCATTCCATGGGGGTGTGTATGTCCCATACAGGCTCAGAACAAAGGGACTGCCCACCATGGGAGCATTGAAACCCATCAGTGATCCTGGGAGGGCTGGAAGCCCTCTGCTGTGAGGCCAGGCTGAGAGAGCTGGGGTTGTACAGCCTGGAGAAAAGAATGCTCCAGGGAGACCTCCTGGTGGCCTTTCAGTGCTTAAAGGGCTGATCAGAAAGCTGGGGACAGACTTCTTACCAGGGCCTGTTCTGACAGGACAAGGGGTGATGGTTTGGAACTGAAAGAGGGAGATTCACACTAGAGAGAAGGAAGACAGTTTTTGCAATGGGGAAGACACTGTCCCAGGTTTCCCAGAGGGGTGGGAGATGTCTCATCCCTGGAACCATTCCAGGTCAGGTTGCTTGGGGCTCTGAGCAAGCTGCTGTGGTTGCAGATGTCCCTGCTGACTGTAGGGGGTTTGCAGTAGATGCCCTTGAAAGATCCCTTCCAACCCAAACCATTCTGTGACTGGTTTTATGGCATTATGGAAAGTAGCAGAGGACATCTGAATTCCCCTCAGGTGATTTGCCTGAATAAGGAAACCCTGAAGCTGGCTGGCATGGCAGTGGAGAGACCTCTGAGCAGTGCTATCCTCCATCAACATCTCCCTAGTCCTTTTCCATCTTGACCCAGGTGCTGGGCAAACCATCTCCAGCACCCACACTGCTGAGGAGGCAAAGTGTTCCCTTCTGAAGGCAGGGCAGAGCAGACCTCAGATGTGCTCTGCTGGGCAAGCATTGATGTCTGCCCAGTGTGTGCAAAGACAGCAGAGCCAGGAACCAGCCCCAGGGGGGTTGGGATCATTTTCAAACACTCACACAGGAAGAACCTCTAAGAGCTAAGGCAGGAGGCCCCTGGGGGATGCTGCTGAGTGTGTTGACCCAAATCCACAGGCTGGGAAGGTAAGAAGTGTGAGAGGATTTGTCATTTCCTGCCTTGATCACAGAACTCCCAAACCTGCAGAGCTGCAGTGAGGCCATTTCACCTTCCTCTCCTTCTTCTCTCTTGTTCCCAGAGCCCCTGCAGCGGTGACCAGAGCCCAGAGCTGCAGCGTGCCCAGGGCGAGCCCAGCTCCTCCCCAGGAGCACAGCTAAGCCTTTAAGAGGCTCTAACAGAACTAACTATACAAGCAGCAGCAGCAGCAGCAGAGCCTGCTTGAGACCAGCTGGTGTTGGCTGGCAATAACAGCCTGCCTGCCATGCAGCCACCCATCTGTCCCCCAGCACCTACGTGTTCTCTCCAGGCAGCATCCCACAGCTTTGCCTTTTTTGGGATACCCCAGGGAACCAGACTCATTTCTTTGGATATCACAACCCCAGCACTGGAGACACTTCATCATTCCAGGTTCATTCAAACTCCTGTTCATTCAAATCCCTGTGAGCCCAGCACCCTGTGCTCGGTGGACAGCAGTAAATACCCACAGCAATCAAGACAAACTATCAGGGATGGACTGGGCTGGAAGGGGCCTCTAAAGGTCATCTAGGCCAGCCCTCTGCAGTAAGCAGGGACATCTTCAACTGGAGCAGGTTGCTCAGAGCCCCAGACAACCTGATCTTGACCACTTATAGGTAAGAGGCAATCTACCACCTCTCTGGGGAACCTGGGACAGGGTCTCACCACCCTCACACTATAAAATTTCTTCCCTCTCTCCAGTCTGGATCTCCCTCTTTAAGTTTCAAACCATCACTCCTTGTCCTGTCACAACAGGGCTTAGTAAAAAGTCTGTGCCTGGCTTTCTGATCAGCCCCTTTAGCATTGAAAGGCCACCAGAAGGTCTCCCTGGAGCCTTCTCTTCTCCAGGCTCAACAACCCCAACTCTCTCAGCCTGGCCTCACAGCAGAGAGCTTCCAGCCCTCCCAGCATTGCTGTGGTCTCCTATGGCTCTACTCCAACAGGTTCATGTCTGTGCTGAGCACTCCAGATCTGGCCCCAGCACTGCAGGGGGGTCTCAGCAGAGCTCAGCAGAGGGGCAGAATCCCCTCCCTGCCCCTGCTGCCCACCCTGCTGGGGATCAGCCCAGGACAGGTTGGCTCTGGGCTGTGAGCTCTCAGTGCCAGCTCATGCCCAGCTTTTCAGGAGCAGAAAGTGCCAACACTGAGTCTTTCCAAAGCAACACAGCACTGTGGTGTTTTAAGAAGATCCTGGGGAGATAACAAGGGTGTTTAAAAGAAATTCTCTCTATCTGTTCTGGAAGGTACAGTGCAGGGAAGAGCACAGAGGCAGACAGCACGGACTGAACAGAAGCAGGGATCAGCTGTTTGCACCCCAAAGGCAGTGGTCAGCCACAGAGGATCCATGCAGTGATGAAGGCACCAGATGTCAAGGTCATGGATGAGTCCCATAGCTGTGCAGAGGGGTAGGATGGACACAGCACAGACAGAATCAGCCAGACTTTGACACAGCTCCATGTTCAGGGGCTGGGATAAGCTGTGTGTGAGCAGGAGGGGACAAATTCACTGTGTCAGCAGAGAGAGTGGTGTCCTCAGGCTTCAAGGAAAAACACCAAGACAGCACAGGAGGAATGAATTAGCTATGCTGGGCACAACCCAAAATCCATGAGGTCCTTAGTGAAGACATGATCTGGGTCTTGGCAGAGTGTGTGCACAGAAGTGGCAGTCAGATGGAGCTGGAGGAGAAATCAGAGCTGAGGAAGAGTTGTTTCAGATGGGAAAGATTAAGATGTGTTTGGGCAGTGAAGAGGAGAACCAGCAGCCAGTGGAACAGTAAGCAAAAAAGAGAGCCAAAGCAGAAGGGAGCATCAGGTGATGGAGTGAGGAGGGTGGTGGGGACAGGTCTGGGGCAGGAAAGGGGCTGCTAAAGGGAAAGGAAGAAATGTGCTCCTTTGCCAAAGTCTCCTTGGCAGGCAACAGAGGACTCCTGCGCAGAGCTTTATCACGAGGTGTCCCACAGCCCAGAGGAGAGGAGGGGAAGTGCACGCTGGAAGGTGGCCAAGGCTGGTGGGGTGGGCTGGGGAAGAGCTGCAGAGAGACAGGCACTGAGGAGAGAAGTGCTTTTACAGATTCACAGATTCCATCATGCTGGAAGGGACCCTCAGAGGTCATCTTGCCCAACCCCCCTGAAGTCAGCAAGGACATCAGCCCAGGGCCACATCAAGTCTGATGTTGAATGTCTCCAGGGATGGGGCCTCAACCACATTCCTGGGCAGCCTGATCCAATATTTCTCCACCCTCATTGTAAAGAACTTCCTCCTGATATCCAACCTCTATCTACCCTGCTGCAGTTTCAAACCACTGTCCCTCATTTTTGTCCCTTTTCAGCACCAGTCCCAGTCCCTGCCATGCCTTCCCCTGGGGCCACTTGCAGCCCAGGGCCTCTGTCCTGCAGGTTATGCAACGTGCTCACAGGTAGCAGCTGTAGTGCTGCCACCCCTACCTGCAAGAACGTGAGGAGTGGAGCACTCCTTGTGTCCTCTGCCAGCCCTGTGGCTTCCAAGCAATAACCCAGAAAGCTGTGTTTGTGTTGGCTTGGGTGTGAAGAACAGAGCATGATGCAACCCAGGGGAAATTAGAGCTTAGGAAACTGGCACTGCAGCTCTGAGGGAAATGTTGCAGTGGTACACCTGGCTTGAGAGGCTCAGGAGACTCATGGCCATGCCTAGACAACAACCCACAGAACCACAGCCTAGTGGGGGTTGGAAGGGACTTCTGGAGATCACCCAGTCCAACCCCCCTGCTAAAGCAGAAGCACGCACTGCAATTTGCCCAGGATCACAATGAGGTTAGAATCTCTCCAGAGAAGCAGACCCCACAGCCTCTCTGGGCAGCCTGCTCCAAGTCTCCAGCACCTTTAAAGTGAAGATGGTTTTCCTCCTGTTCAGATGGAACCTCCACTTTGTGCCTGTTGCCCCTTGTCCTGTCACTGGACACCACTGCCAAGCCTCTAGCCTCAACCTCTTGACCTTCATCCTTTAGCCCTTGCTGAGCACTGAGAAGCTCCCCTCCCAGTGTGCTCTTCTGCAGGCTAAACAGCCTCAGGTCTCTCAGCCTTTCCTCCTCACAGAGAGGTTTCAGTTCAGCCCTCAGCATCCTCATAGCCTCCACTGGACTCTCTCCAATAGTTCCCTGTCTCTCTTGAACTGGGGAGCCCAGAACTGGACACACTACTCCAGATGTGCCAACTCTGATGACTTAAATCACCTTTCCTTTTCTCCTTTCCCAAGGGTACAAACACTTCTGCTGCCTCTCTGGCACAGGATGTGAAAACTGCTTCTCTGTCCACCCATGATCAGAAATGCTGTAGCTGGGCTGGTCACACACCCAAAGCCAGAAGCCAGCTTCCCCTGATATTGCTGCCTATGGGCAGAGCTGCCCCAGGAAGGCACTGTCCCCATGGTCAGCACCAGCTATCACCTGGTGGCTACCACTCCTGTCACAGAGACTCCCCATCCACGTGAACCTCCCTTGCCTGCTCCTCCTTTGTAGGAGGTGAACTCAGGTGCACAAAGAAACCTTTGTGGGAGCTCTTGCTCCTCCCTGCCAGCCATCTGCAGCAGCACTGCAGGGCAGGACTTCACTGACTCTGTTCCAAGCACATAGGAAACCATAGAAATTAAGGTGTCCACAGCAGCTCCTCCTGCTCTGTGTTCCAGCAGAACGTTTCCCCTGAGCAGCACAGGACACCAGCATCACAAAAAGCCCATCCCAGAGAGAGATCATGTGCTCTCAGGTTTAAATTGTGGTCTGGGTTTTGGTTTTAAAATGGGATATTCTGCTCCTCAAATCATTTTGTCTGCTCTCCTGGAGAGCTCCAAGCAGGCCAACCCCTCCATCCCCAGAGCATCTCCCCTGTGAGCACAGGTTGAGAGAGCTGGGGTTGTTCAGCCTGGAGAAGGACTCCAGGGACACTTCTCAGTGGCCTTCCAGTGGCTTTCTTGGAGTAAGGGGCCCCAAACTGAACCCAGTCCTCTGCAGCTGTCCCCAAAGGCAGCCTCAAAGCTACATTTGCCTCTGGGAAGTGCACTTCCACACCAGGTTGGTGTTGCAGGCAATGCCTGTCTACCATCTCACTTACTCCAGTAGCTAACTGTAGCACAAACAAAGTGAAGGAATTGTCTCTGGGATTTCCTGAGATGGGAAGTATCTGTCCTGCCAGCTGGAGCTGTATGAGACAGAGCCCAGCTACTCCTTGTCCACACTCATGGGTTTCTAGGCTGCTCCTGTGTCCTCCCATGGTCATCTCCTTTCAAAGCCAAGAGCTACCTACCCACCTACTCCTTGCAGGAATGGGACTCCATAACTCTGCCCACCTTCCTGCTCCTCTCTGCACCTCACTTTACTTCTCTGCACCTCACTCTTCTCTGCCTCACTCCTCTGCACCTCACTCCCCTTCTCTGCCCCTCACTTCCCTTCTCTGCCCCTCACTTCCCTTCTCTGCCCCTCACTTCCCTTCTCTGCCCCACTCCTCTTCTCTGCCCCTCACTCCCCTTCTCTGCCCCGCTCCTCTTCTCTGCCCCCCACTCCTCTTCTCTGCACCCCACTCCTCTTCTCTGCCCCCTACTCTCCTTCTCTGCCCCACTCCTCTTCTCTGCACCCCACTCCTCTGCCCCTCACTCCCCTTCTCTGCCCCACTCCTCTTCTCTGCACACCACTCCTCTTCTCTGCACCTCATTCCTCTTCTCTGCCCCTCACTCCCCTTCTCTGCCTCACTCCTCTTCTCTGGACCTTTCCCAGCTCCAGCCCTCTGGTACCAGGACACCATACCCATGGTGCAGGGCAGAGCTGTTGTGTTTCCTCTTTGTTCTGAGAGTTCCTGATGCCTCAGTCTTGCTGGAGACAGCTTCATCTAAGAGTGAATGAGGTTTTGCTCAGGGAAAAGGAGCATGTCTCTGATGAAAACGGAGATGGAGAGCCCAGAACTATCCTGCCCTATGCCCCCATAACCTTCATGGGAAGGAGTCACTGACCACAGCTCCATCCCTGTACACAGGTACAAAGCAAGATCTCAAGGACCTATGTCAGGAGCTACTGACAGCATAGGAGAGGGCAGGAAAGTGCTTGGGCTCTCACAGGGGTGCTTGGGGACACGTGTATGACCCTGACACTTGGCTTGCTACATGAGCTGTGGTGAGCATCCAGTGTGAGCTTGCAGCAGTGGGGAGAGGTAGCTCCCTTACCAGAGAGGAATGGGAAGGTAAGACCAGCTCCTGTGGAGCCCTTCCTCAGGAAACCCCTCTGGGTATCATCTCGGTGTGCCTCTGGCTTTCACAGGCTGTTTGTCTCTCTCCCCAGCCCAGCACCACACTCATGGAGGCTCACAGGCCAGAGGAGAAGAGCAGAGCTGGAGCCAGCAAGGAGGACAGGGAGCAGCACTGCCCAGAGCAGGAGATGACTTGGGAGTGGCACAGCACTTCTCCAGGACACTGCCCTGGGGACAGCCCTTGGTTTGCTCTCATGCCCGTGGTGGGGGCACAGGGATGGGCTTGTCCCCAGGGTGATAGGGACCTCTCTCTCCATTCCCCATACCAGGTGTTTTCTGCTCCTCTTCCCTGATCAGACACCTTTCATCTTTTCCTCCCCACAGGGCTAGGCTGATGAAGCTGCCTTGGGATCCCGTGTTGCTTAGCAACATTTATTATCCCTGACAACATCCAACTTTACTCCAGCTGCCAAAGGGAACTGGAAGGAAAAAGAGCCTCCCCCACCCTAGGCATGCAGAGACTTGAACTAAATGTGCATTTTAAAGGGCTCTGGGCAACCTGATCTAGTTGGGGATGTCCCTGCTGACTGCAGAGGAGGTTGGATTGGATGACTTTTGGAGGTCCCTTCCAACCCAGACCTTCTATGATCGCTGCCTTCTCTGCATGCACATTGCAAGGTGGTGCTCAGCCTTCCCCTCCATCACTGCCCAAAGCCCTTTTGTGGCTGCTTGGCTCTTCCAAAGCAGGCCCCAAATCTCAGTTCTGGCTCAGCAGAAGTAACAGAGGTGTAACCAACACCAAGCTCAGCTGCTGGGTGAAAGAAGCTTTGGGCCAGAAAGCAGCATCTCTAAGCAACCTGTTCTACTTAAAGATGTCCCTGCTCACTGCAGAGAGGTTGGACTAGCTGACCTTTAAAGGTCTCTTCCAACCCAAACTGTGATTCTCTGATTCTTCTGGGCTGTCATCCTAAACACAGCTGTGGGATGTTTACAGCCATTGATTTCAGCCACACGTCATACACAGACAACAGGAAACGGCCTCAGGTTGTGCCAGGGGAGCTTCAGGTTGGACATTTGGAACAAGTTCTTCCCCAAAAGGGCTGTCAAGGCCTGGAGCAGTCTGCTCAGGGCAGTGATGCAGTCCCCATCCCTGGAGGGGTTTCCATGCTGTGTAGATGTGGTGCTGAGGGACTTGGTTTAGTGGTGAGCTGGCAGTGCTGGGTTCATGGTTGGATTGGATGACCTTACAGGTCTCTTCCAGCCAGAAAGACTCTGTGATTCTACATGGTCACACACCATAGGGAGGACATCTCCTGACATGCCTTCTGTTGCCAGTTGTTGCACCACAGCAAGCCAAAATTACATCTCTCAGGACAACAACAGGTCACCAAAGAGATGCAGCTTGTGAATGAGCTGGAAGATGGTCTCCAAGGCACTGATGGTACCAGTGTGTCACCTGCACCATGACAGGGAGGAAAGAGCCTGCTGATGATGTGTCAGCATGCCCTGTGAAATGATTCCCCTCTGTCAGACCTCAGAGTGCTCAACATCCTCTTGAGTCAACAGGAATGGGGTTCAGTTCACAGATGAAAACCCCACTACCTTTAGGTATCCACCTGGAATGTAGAGGCAGGACTCAGCTACCTCACATCACAGAATCACAGCATTGATGAAATGCAGGCATTCATTCCCCTGGGGACATCCCTGGGTATCCCACCCAGGTTCCAGGGATGGGGAAGCTCCCACCTCCCTGGGCAACCTGGGACAGGGTCTCACCACCTTCAGCATAAAACAACTCTGCCCTTGGAAGGGACCTTTAAAGGTCATCTACTGCAACCCCTCTGCAGTCAACAGGGACAATGGCAACTACAGCAGATTACTCAGAGCCCCAAGCAACCTCACCTGCAATGGTTCCAGGGTCAGGGCACCCCCCAGGGCATGTCCCATCTCTGGGCAGCCTGGGACAGGGTTGCTCTCATTGCAAGAAGTTTCTTCCTTCTCTCCAGTCTGAACCTCCCTCTTTTAGTTTCAAACCATCACCTCTTGTCCTGTCACGACAGACCCTGATAAAAAGCCTGGCCCCAGCTTTCTGATCAGACCTTTAAGTACTGGAAGGCCACCAGAAGGTCTCCCTGGAGCCTTCTCTTCTCCAGGCTCAACAACCCCAACTCTCTCAGCCTGGCCTCACAGCAGAGGGCTTCCAGGGCTTCTTGTCCTGTCACAACAGACCCTGGTAAAAAGCCTGGCCCCAGCTTTCTGATCAGCCCTTTAAGTACTGAAAGGCCACCAGGAGGTCTCCCTGGAACCTTCTTTTCTCCAGGCTCAACAACCCCAACTCTCTCAGCCTGGCCTCACAGAGAGGGCTTCCAGGGCTTCTTGTCCTGTCACAACAGGCCCTGATAAAAAGACTGTCCTGAGCTTTCTTATAGGCTCCCTTTAAGCACTGAAAGGCCACCAGAAGGTATTCCTGAAGCCTTTTCTTCTCCAGGCTCTACAACCCCAATCTCTCAGCCTGGCCTCACAGCCCTGCTCAACAGGCAATGTCTGTGCTGAGGACTCCAGAGCCGGCCCCAGCACTGCAGGGGGTGGGGGTCTCAGCAGAGTGGAGCAGAGGGGCAGAATCCCCTCCCTTCATGTTGCTGATATCTAAAGCAGCACTGGGAGCCTGCATTGGGGCAGCTGACTCACTGCCCAGGTGTATCTTCACTGTGCAGAGGTGTGTCCATCCCCCAGAGAGCACAACCAGCTGGCTGATACGGAGGAGCTTGGGCTGTGCAAGCTTGGGTCAAGAGCGCCTTGGCAGCCAGGCTGCCGGTTCAGCAAGTTTCTGGAGCTCCAGCTTCACCCACCAAGGAGAGGAACGATGCTGGCTCTGTTCTCCAGCAGCTGCAGCAAACAAAAGCTGTGTCAGAGCAAGGAGGCACAAAGTAACAAATGGCCCAAGAAAATGCCAGGAATTTCCTGGCACGGCCAGCTCGCCTGGCATGATCCATGCTCACAGGATGGATGCTGGAATCCCTGCACTGTTACCTAAGACAGGGGTTTAAATCACATCTAAGCACCCCCAGGAGCAATTAGCCAGCAGGAGCACTGCTGTAAGGCGTGGCAGCTCTGGGTGTAGTCTGGGCTCCCCAGCTCAGGAGAGACAGGGAACTACTGGAGAGAGCCCAGTGGGGGCTACGAAGAAGCTGAGAGCCTAGAGCATCTCTGGGAGAAGGAAAGGCTGAGAGCCCTGAGGATGTTCAGCCTGGAGAAGAGCAACCTGAGAGGGGATCTGAGCAATGCTCAGCAAGACCAAAAGGGCAGGGGTCAATGCTCCCCTGCCTCTAAGCCACAGCCCCGAGGTGCAGCACCTGCAGTGCTGATCAATGGGTGAGCATCAGGAGGCTGGGGCCAGACTCTGCTCAGTGGTGCCCACTGACAGGACAAGGGGCAGTGGGCACAAACTGGAACCCAGGAGGTTCCATATGAACATGAGGAGAAACCTCTTTGCTATGCAGGTGCTGGAGGCCTGGAGCAGGCTGCCCAGAGAGGCTGTGGAGTCTCCTTCTCTGGAGAGATTCCAAACCCACCTGGACACTGTGATCCTGGGCAAGCTGCTGTGGGTGACCCTGCCTTAGCAGAGGGGCTGACTTTATGATCTCCAGAGGTTCCTTCCAGCCCCCACCAATGCTGGGATCCTGTGAAGATGCTTGGAAGAGGCAGCAGATCAAACAAAGAGAGGATTCAGAGGGCAGGAGGGGGTTTCTGAGGGGATTTTCTTGGGATGAGCCAGGGCAATGGAGAAGGCAAGACACTAAATTGCTGAAGGCTGTGAGGAGCTTGCTTTGCAGTAGAGAACAGAGCAAAAGCCACAGTGCTGGGAGAAGCACTGCTTTGGATGAGAACATCTCTCCATGTAAACACAGGTCTGAGTACATCACAGGGTGTTGTAACCTGCATTGAGTAACAGAAGGGAAAGCCAAGGGAGAAGCAAGAGGAGGAGCCAGCATTACAACCTGGTGCTTTCTCCTTGATCTAGGAATGAGGATAAACCATTTCTCTTCCTGAGGTTCTTCAGGCTGAAAATCAAAGCAATCAAGAAGGGTTTCTGGAGGTGCATGCAGGACTTCCTGAAGGTGGCCACAAAACATGGAGAAGCACCAACACCTTCTACTTTCAGAGCATAAAGAGAAAGTGCAGGGAGTGTTTGAAATCCCTTTCCTTTTTCTGCCATCACCCTACATGATCCAGAGCTTGCTCTAGGCAGAGGAACCCAGCAGCACAACCTCCTTAGGGCATGGGCTTGGGAGCAGCCCTGGAGAAGCACTTGGGGGTGCTGGTGGGTGAAAAGCTGGATGTGAGCTGGCACTGAGAGCTCACAGCCCAGAGCCAACCTGTCCTGGGCTGATCCCCAGCAGTCTGGGCAGCAGGGGGAGGGAGGGGATTCTGCACCCTTGCTCTGCTCTGCTGAGACCCCACCTGCAGTGCTGGGGCCAGCTCTGGAGTGCTCAGCACAGCACAGACAGGAACCTGTTGGAGCAGGACAAGAGGAGACCACAGCAATGCTGGGAGGGCTGGAAGCCCTCTGCTGTGAGGCCAAGCTGAGAGAGTTGGGGTTGTTGAGCCTGGAGAAGAGAAGGCTCCAGGGAGACCTCCTGGTGGCTTTTCAGTGCTTAAAGTTCTGGTCAGAAAGCTGGGGCCAGGCTTGAAACTTGGTTTGAAACTAAAAGAGTGAGATTCAGACTGGAGAGAAAGAAGAAACTTCTTGCAATGAGAGCAACCCAGTCCCAGGCTACCCAGAGGTGGGAGATGCCCTGACCCTGGAACCATTCTAGGTGAGGTTGCTTGGGGCTCTGAGCAATCTGCTGTAGTTGCAGATGTCCCTGCTGACTGCAGGGAGTTGCAGTAGATGACCTTTAAAGGTCCCTTCCAACCCAAACCATTCAATGTAGGCGAGCTGATAACCTCATGTGGTTTAGGGGCACATCAGCACAGGGCTGGTGAGTCTTTGCTTCCAGTCCCTTGGGGCTGCAATGTCCTGCACTCAAGCTACAGCAGCCAACATCTCCTTCCTGATCCTAAATGCTCTGTTGAGCTGATGTGACTCTTGGTTGCAGCCCAGCACAGAGGAGCAGCCTGAGGTGAGTCTGCTGAGTGCACTCAAGGAAGAGCTGACAGCACAGGGTCTCCTGACTGCCTTGAACTCCTTGGCACTCAACATCTGTAGTCTTGAGAAGCCTGAGAGGGGACGTCATCAATGTGTATAAATATCTGAGGGGTGGGTGTCAAGGGGAGGGGGCCAAGCTCTTTTCAGTGGTGCACAGTAATGAGACAAGGAACAACAGGTACAAGCTGGAGCAGAGAAGATTTCACCTCAACATGAGGAGAAACTTCTGTACAGTGAGGGTGACAGAGCCCTGGGGTGGGAAGAATAACGTCCCCAGAGACATCTAATGTGCTGTGTGTGCAGGGACAGAGGCCAGTGGAGGGATGGCCTCGTACCTGTGTGGCTGAATCAATGCTCCCCTGCCTCTAAAACACAGCCCTGGGGTGCAGCACCTGCAGGGCTGATCAGTAGCTGAAGGGTGAGTGTCAGGAGGCTGGGGCCAGACTCTTAGCAGTGG
>NW_027142370.1:13942262-13954762 GCF_026170545.1 Melanerpes formicivorus | reverse complement strand
GGTTGGAAAAGACCTCAGAGGTCATCGAGTCCAGCCTATCACCCAGCACCATCTAGTCAACTAAACCATGGCTCCAAGTGCCTCATCCAGGCTTTTTTTAAACACTTCCAGGGACAGTGGCTCCTCCCTGGGCAGCACATTCCCATGCCAATCTCTCTTGCTGGGAAGAATTTCTTCCCAACATCCAACCTAAACCTCCCCTGGTGCAGGTTGAGACTGAGTCCTCTCCTTCTGGCACTGATTTCCCACCCATCAGCAGAGCTCTTTGCCTGCTCTCAAGCCAAGCCCTGGCATCACCCCAAGGGATGTCTCTGAGGGGGATGAGGCTGTCTGGTGAAGCACAGGTGGTTAATGTGTGTGAAAGGATGGGGGGCACCAGGCTCATTGTGGGCAACCCCCAGCCTTTACCAGAATCCTCACTGTGTGGGAAGTCAACATCCTCTCTCCTTGGGATGTTGAGAACCCTGCTAACCAAGGAAAGGAGAACTTGGCACCACTAAGTGACCTGCTGGGTGAAACCCAGAGCAGGGAAGATTGCACAGTGCCCTTCCCATATGCCTTATAGCCACAGTTTGCAATGACAGCCAGAGCCAAACGCCATTTGTCTCTGAGTGCTTCAGAACAAGCTGTGGCTAAGGCAAGGGGAGGAAGCTCCTGCCTCCCTCTGCCTTCCACACAGCTCCCATCAGGCAAAGTCATAGAATCACAGAATGCATCACTTGGAAGGGACCCTCGAAGGGCATGTTGCCCACCCCCTCTGCATGAGCAGGGACATTGCCAAACAGAGCAGGTTGCTCACAGCTCCTTCAAGCATGACATTGAATGTCTCCAGGGATGGGGCCTCCACCAGCTCCCTCTGCAACCTGTTCCAGTGTTTCACCACCCTCCCTTTGAAGAACTTTTTCACAATGTCCAACCTCAACCTGCCCTGCTCCAGTTTCACACCACTGCCCCTTGTCCTGTCACCACAGGCCCTTCTGAACAGTCCCTCCCCAGCCTTCCTCTAGGTCCCCTTCAGATAGTGAAATGCAGCTCTAAGGTCTCCCTGGAGCCTTCCCCAGGATGAACAGCCCCGACTCTCCCAGCCTGTGTTAGCAGGAGAGGTTCTGAAGTCCTCTGATCATCTTTGTAGCTGTCCTTCAGACCCTCTCCATCCTTCCTGTGTTGAGCTGGACGCAGTACTCCAGGTGAGCTCTCCCCAGAGCAGAGCAGAGTGGCAGGATCACCTCTCTCAACCTGGCCATGCTGCTTTGGATGCAGCCCAGGCTACCACTGGCCTTCTGGGCTGCAGGTGGTCATTGCTGGCTCATGTCCAGCTTCTCCTCCACCAGCACCCCCAAATCCTTCTCTGCAGGGCTGCTCTCAATCTCATCACCCCCAGCCTGTGCTGCTACTGAGGATTGCCCCCACCCAGCGGCTGGACCTTGCTCTGGCTTCCAGGAGCCTTCTACTCCCTGCCTTCAAGAGCACAGTGAAGGGGACAGGGAAGCAAATCTCCAGGCCAGTCTGATGCACCTTCACCCTCAGAAAGGCGTTGTGGGTGTTCTGCTCTGCAGCTGCAAGGTTATTAGCTGAGAGCACAGCAGTAACTTTGAATTGTGACTGCATTAGGAGAAGCACTCAAGCCTCATCATCTTCTGAATAAGGACACTTAAGGAAGCATCCACAGCAGTTATAAGCTTTGATGGATCCCTGCCTGTGACAGGACTTAATGTGCTCATAGCGGGAAGGAGAGGAGAAGGGGAAGCAGGTGATGAGTCTCCCAGCACAGAAAGCTGCAGTACAGCAGCAGATCACACCCATCCTGATGGAGGAGGTCCACCAGATATTGATCTGCTTTCACTCTTTAAAGGCTCAAAGGGACTCGAGTTTAAGAAAAACCCCTTTCTGAAAGCCCAGAAATTGTGGTGGAAGACCTGGAAGAAACAGCAGAGGCAGCATCTGGCCAGAGGTTTCCACAAGCCTTCAAAACAAAGCAAAATCCACCCTGGGAGCCTGTTTGCCAAACTCCTCTCCTCTCCTGGGGGATGGGGCACTGGGGTACATCATGGGACAAGGGCTAGCAGCCACATTAGGGGATGTGACCAAGAGAATGTCTTTCACACAAAGCCTTGCTGGGAGCTCCAGAAACCCCTGAGCATCTCCAGCAGACATGGACAAATCCTGCCAGGAGCCCACTGGGAGATGGAGTGGTTATCCTCATTTCACAGCAAGAGGGAATCGTAGAATCTCCTACATTGGAAGAGACCTTGAGGATCACTGAGTCCAACTATTAACCCAGCAATGCCAAGTCTGCCATGCAACCATGTCACTTGGCACCATATCTGCATGGATTTTAAACCCCTCCAGGCACAGGGACTCCAGCACTACCCTGGGAAGCCTGGTCCAGGACTTAACAACTCTTCTGGGGAAGAAATTGTTCCTCAAGTCCAACATAAACCTCTCCTGGTGCAACCTGAGGCCATTTCCTCTTGTTCTGTAAAGCATCTATCAATTGTTCCTCAAGGGAAGAGACCAGCTCCCACCTGGCTCCAACCTCCTGTCAGGGAGTTGTAGAGATGCAGAAGTTCTCCTCTCAGCCTCCTCTTCTCCAGACTAAACAACCCCAAGCTCCCTCAGCTGCTCCTCACCAGCCCTGTTCTCCAGACCCTGCCCCAGCTTGGCTGCCCTTCTCTGGACCTGCTCCAGCACCTCAATGTCCTTCTTGGAGTGAGGGAACCAAAGCTCAACCTGGGATTTGAGGTGGCCTCTGCAGTGCTGAATACAGGGGGACTTCCTTGCCCTGCTCCTGCTGGCCACACTATTGCTGATTCAGGCCAGGATGCCCAGGCCTTGTTGGCCACCTGGGCACACTGCTGGCTCATCTTCAGCCACTGTCAATCAACACCCCCAGGACCTTCTCTAGCAGGTAGGTTCCCAAGCCTGGAGCATTCATAGGATTGATGTGACCTGAGTGCAGGACCTGGCACTTGGCCCTGCTGAATCTCACCCCACTGGCCTCAGCCCACTGATCCAGCCTGGCCAGGTCCCTCTGCAGACCTTGCCTAGGTGAGGAAAGCTTTAGACCCAAATCCTAAAGCACCTAAAGTCTCCTAGCTGAATGGCTTTTCATTCCTCGGACAGAAACCTTCAGCCACTGCCAGTGGTTGATGTAACAATTTGTTTAACCAAGAGCACTCAAGATTTACAGCTGAAATGGTTTTTGTTTCTCCTGAGCCACAAACCTCTTCCTACACTGTGGAGCAATCCTTCCTCTCCCTGATTTAAAGTAAAAACAGGGCAGAAATAAAACCAAAGCAGATTTCAGGGACACGAAATCAAGACTCCTGCCAACATCTGCTTTTGGTAAAGGGGAGAGATAATCTTGAAGAGGTTTGGCTTGAGAAGGAGAGAGGCATCTTCAGCTCCAATACTTTCTCAAATGAAGCTGAAAGCCCAGTCCAGAGGAGCTGGGGCAACCCTCTCCTTCCACGCAGACCAGATGTCAAATTTCACACACACAGAGGCACAGAGTGTGGAGGGCTGGAAGGGACCTCCAAAGATCGTTGAATCCAACCCCCTGCCAGAGCAGGATCACCTAGAGCAGGTCACCCAGTAATGCATCCAGGGATGCTCATAGCCCTCTGCTGGATGCTCTCTAGGATACACCTGGCGCTCTTGAACTGGGGAGGCCAGAACTGGGCACAGTACTCCAGGCACCAAGGCAGAGCACAGGGGGAGGAGAACCTCCCTTGACCTGCTGGGGAGGCCAGAACTGGGCACAGTACTCCAGATGTGACCTCACCAAGGCAGAGAGAGGGGGAGGACAACCTCCCTTGACCTGCTGGGGAGGCCAGAACTGGGCACAGTTCTCCAGATGTGACCTCACCAAGGCAGAGAGAGGGGGAGGAGAAGCTCCCTTGACCTGCTGGCCACACTCTTCTTAGTGCACTCCACAATACCATTGGTCTTGTTGGTCACAAGGGCACATTGCTGTCCCATGGATAAGTTATTTCCTGCCAGGACTCCAAGGTCCTTCTCCACAGCGCTGCTTTCCATCAGGTCAGCCCCTAACCTGCACTGGTGCATGACCTTGTTCCTCCTCAGGGTGCAGGATGCTACACTTATCCATGTTGAACTTCATTAGGTTCCCCTTTACTCAGCTCTCCAGTCTGTCCAGACCTTCACAGAATCCCAGAAAAATAGTGAATTACATCGTTTCAGAGGTGAAATCCATATGAAGTCACCAGAGGTGTCTAGTGGTGGCTAGATGCCACGTCCTGGGGCAGCCAGCAGATGTGGATGGGTGCTGCTGGAGGATGCCCTGCCTGCAGCATCCCACCTCTGCCGCTGAGATCCGAAGCGCTCCCTCACCCCCAGCTCTGAAGCTCAAGCAGGCGGAAACAAAATCACCTCCCACGTCCAGCGTTCCCTTCTCTCGGGCGGGCCCCGGGGAGCTTAAGCCCTAAGGCTGTCAGCCGAGCTCCAAGGGTGTCCTTCAGCAGGCGCCGGGCGGGATGGGGTTTATTTACCCGGCACAGGCTGTGCTGACGCACTTCTTGTACTCGTGGAGCGCAGCCCGGCCCTTGCCGCCTTCAAGTAGCTCCTGAGTCGGGCTCTGCAACCCTGCTGCTGCCTCCTGCATTGTTATTTTGCAAGGACAGGAGGTCATCCTCCCGGTCACCACGCAGGAGCCAGCGCAGAAACAGCGGCAGGGGGCAAGATCCGCAGACCGGCTGCTGCTCAGCGCCCGAAGTGCTGCTGCTCAGCCCCCGAAGTGCTGCTGCTCAGCCCCCGAAGAGCTGCTGCTCAGCCCCCGAAGTGCTGCTGCTCAGCCCCCGAAGGGCTGCTGCTCAGCCCCTAAAGGGCTGCTGCTCAGCCCCCGAAGTGCTGCTGCTCAGCCCCCGAAGTGCTGCTGTTCAGCCCCCGAAGGGCTGCTGCTCAGCGCCCGAAGTGTTGCTGCTCAGCCCCCGAAGTGCTGCTGCCCAGCCCCCGAAGTGCTGCTGCCCAGCCCCCGAAGGGCTGCTGCTCAGACCCCGAAGTGCTGCTGCTCAGCCCCCGAAGGGCTGTTGCCTGGCGAAACAAAACCACCTTGCGAGCAGCGATGTTCAACCATCCGCCGGACAACCAGCTCCCTCTGCTGCTTCCTTCTTCCAACTCGGCCCAAACCGTGTCTGCGGAGATGAATGAAAAGCCACTCGAAGCAGCTGATGGAATCACAGGAGAGCAAAAGCATTTTGCTTGGAAAAGATCTTTAAGATCATAGAGTCCAACCCTTCTCTGACTCTCCCAAGCCTGGTGCTACACCATGGACCTCAGCAGCATGCTCATCTTTGAAACCCCTCCAGGGATGGGGATTCAACCACATCCCTGGGGAGCCTGTTCCAGTCTTAGAGAACCCCTTTAGTCAAGGAATTTCTTCTGGTATCCAACCTAAACCTCACTGCACAGCAGCTGGCTGGCACAGCATAGTGTTTGGGACTCCCTGCAAGACACTTGGTGACATCTAAGAAGGACATTGAGATACCTGAATGTGTCCAGAGAAGGGCAAAGAGTCTGGGGAGGGGTCTGGAGCACAGCCCTGTGAGGAGAGGCTGAGGGAGCTGGGGTTGCTTAGCCTGAAGAAGAGGAGGCTCAGGGGAGACCAGTACCAGAACAAGAGGACACAGTCTCAAGCTGCACCAGGTTTAGGCTGGATGTTAGGAAGAAATTCTTCCCAGAAAGAGAGATTGGCCACTGGAATGTGCTGCCCAGGGAGGTAGTGGAGTCACCATCCCTGGAGGTGTTTAAGGACACTGGATGGAGTGCTTGGTGCCATGGGTTAGTTGATTAGATGGTGTTGGGTGATAGGTTGGACTTGATGATCTCAAAGGTCTCTTCCAACCTGGTTAATTCTATTCTATTCTATTCTATTCTATTCTATTCTATTCTATTCTATTCTATTCTATTCTATTCTATTCTATTCTATTCTAACAGGACAGAGATGCAAGGGAAGTGTCCTTCCACCAGGCACATGGAGGAGCCACCAACTCACTTCTCCCCTGCCCACCCAACAGGTGCCAGACATGACTGTGTTCAGGACATCTCCCTCCCACGGCCAGGCTGGACCTGATAACCTCAGGCTGTTTGAAGTGGTGATCCCTGGATGAATCACACCAAGGTTTATATCCTGGAAGGTTTATTTTGACAAGGGTTTCCACCCTGAAAAGAAAACAGCTGACATCCTCTTCTAGAGCTGCACTGTGCCACCACGGCTGAGCAGCTCCTGGCAGGAGTGGGACAGCAGAGCCCTTGCTAATGGGCAGCAGAGAAGAGCTGGACTCAACATGACCTTGAATTCATCATCACAAGCCTCTACATGGGCCACAATGTCTTCTTGCAGCATCTTCTCTGACAGGGTTGTCAAGCTCTGGACCTGGCTGCCTAGGTGGGGGGTGGAGTCCCCATCCCTGGAGAGACTGAAAAGCTGTGTAGTGTGGTGCTGAGGGACATGGTGACCTGGCAGTGCTGGGCTAAGGGTTGGACTTGAAGATCTTAAAGGTCTTTTCCAACATAAATGATTCCAGGATTCTCCTGGAATGAGGAACAGAGAGCAGGCAGGACTCACCCCATAGAAAAACAGGAAAGGTAGAGCTGGAAGCACAGGAGCTGCTCTGGTCAAGGATGCCAGCTCAAAGCAAGGCCCCAGCTCCATTGATGCAGGATACAATAGAGTAGAGTAGAGTAGAGTAGAGTAGAGTAGAGTAGAGTAGAGTAGAATAGAATAGAATAGAATAGAATAGAATAGAATAGAATAGAATAGAATAGAATAGAATAGAATAGAATAGAATAGAATAGAATTAACCAAGTTGGAAAAGACCTTCGAGATCATCCAGTCCAACCTGTCACCCAACACCATCTAATCAACTAAACCATGGCACCAAGTGCCACATCCAATCCCCTCTTGAACACCTCCAGGGATGGTGACTCCACCACCTCTCTGGGCAGCACATCCCAATGGCTAACAACTCTCTCTGGGAAGAACTTTCTCCTCACCTCCAGTCTGAACCTCCCCTGGCACAGCTTGAGACTGTGTCCTCTTGTTCTGGTGCTGGTTGCCTGGGAGAAGAGACCAACTCCCACCTGGCTACAACCTCCCTTCAGGGAGTTGTAGACAGCAAGAAGGTCTCCCCAGAGCCTCCTCTTCTCCAGGCTAAGCAACCCCAGCTCCCTCAGCCTCTCCTCACAGGGCTGTGTTCCAAAACCCTCCCCAGCTTTGTTGCCCTTCTCTGGACACCTTCCAGCAACTCAACATCTTTCCTAAACTGAGGGGCCCAGAACTGGACACAGGACTCAAGGTGTGGCCTAACCAGTGCAGTGTACAGGGACAGAATGACTTCCCTGCTCCTGCTGTCCACACTGTTCCTGATGCAGGCCAGGATGCCATTGGCCCTCTTGGCCACCTGGGCACACTGCAGGCTCCTGTTCAGCTGCTGTCAACCAGCACCCCCAGGTCCCTCTCTGCCTGGCTGCTCTCAGTCGCTCTGACCCCAGCCTGTAGCACTGCATGGGGTTGCTGTGGCCAATGTGCAGAACCTGGCACTTGGATGTGTTCAATCTCCTGCCCTTGGACTCTGCCCCTCTGTCCAGCCTGCCGAGGTCCCTCTGCAGAGCTCTCCTACCCTCTAACAGATCAAGTCCTGCCCCCAGCTTGGTGCCATCTGCAAATTTACTGATTTTGGACTCAATCCCCTCATCCAGAGGGTAGAACCCAGGCTTTGAGGTGTGGCCCCACCAGTGCTGAGTAGAGAGGGAAGAACTCCTGCCCCCAGCTTGGTGTCATCTGCAAATTTACTGAGGATGGATTCAATGCCCTCATTAAGATCATCAATAAAGATATTGGACAGGGTGGGGCGCAGCACTGATCCCTGCATGATCAGGATGATCAGGATATGCACAAACCCTAGGTCAGGATGTATTCAGAGGGAGCAGGAGGAAGTTAAGAGGCTGGGCTGTGGAGAGGAAGGTGCAGTGGTGAAGGAGCATAAACCTTCCTTACATTTTGGTGGGAGAGGGATGTGTGCTCATGGCTGCATTGTTGCCCTTGCTCCATGAAGTGTCCTGTCAGCACAGGACTCCAATGGAGCACCTCCTGAGGTGGCACCACCCACAGCTATCTCTGAGCAAGCAGCTCAGGGTGGGAAGAAGGATGCACTCTTTGCAGAGCAGTGTCCTCCTCCTTGCTCTTCTTCTTGGCAAGCCCAGCACACAGGCTGGGATGACAGGGGACCATATTCCTCTGCTGGAGCCCCAGATGGATGAACATTTGCTGTGCAGCTCACAGAGCAAAAAGAGCCTCAGCTCTTGCCTGCCCAGGTCTGCCAGGCCTGGCCCTCACCCACTGAAGGATCAGGAGGATTCAGATGGGCAATGTAGGTAACCCCGTGCTGAAGTCACTGCAGACATTTGGGCTTGCACGGATGAGCTGCCAGCTCCAGCATTCCCTGCTGCCACAAGGACACCAGAGGGCAGGGAATCTGCAGAAAGGAGAGGAGGAGAGGCAGAGAGTGGGGATGGAGATGCAGTGACTGGATGGATATTTCCAAGAGTTTGTCCAGCCCTGATCCCATGACAGACCTCCTGCAGCCTCCATCTCTTTCCTGCTGCCTCTGGCTGGAGATGATCAGTGACAGTGGCACAAAGACTTCAAAGGGTATTCAAGCTCCAGAAGGAAGCAGTTTTGCAGAGGACACCAACTGGGAAAGGAAGACTGCTTGAAGCAAAGGCAAAACCACCAAAGACCTGCCTACAAGATAGCTTCATGGTCCTGGATGAGGCAGAAGACCCAGAGGAGCAGAGAAATTCAGGAGGGTGAAAGAAAAGGAAGATCTGCACTGCACAGCAACCACAGAGGCCTCTTATCAGGGTGCAAGGAAGAGCCAGATTTAGGATGCTCCACTTTGCATTCATAGCCTGAGGGCTCTCAGCTGCTGGATGGATCCAATCTTCTTAGCAGCCTGGAGCTACTGGCTTCTTATCTTTACCTTCACTTGCACTGCATACCACTGCTGGAGCTTCAGGATGGTGAAGCACAAGTTCACCCTCCAGCCTCATCTGGAACCATTGCTGCAGGATGAAGCTGGCATGGGTGAGAATGTTCCACCAACACTTCACCCCATGGGCATTGCAGCAAACCCTGCCAGGAAGAGCAGTAGCTAGTCAGGAGTGCTCTGCTGGCTCTGCTTGCCCTGAGGTGGAGCAATTTGATGATGTCAGACCAATAAGCCTGGCAATACCATGAGTCCTAGATCATTGCCAATGAGTTCATCACTTGAGCCTGCAGCTAAGACAAGGCCTCCATTGTTTGAAAATGGAGCAACACCTGCCAAAGACAAGAATAGCAATTTTTCTCCTCACTGGTTTGTTCTGCTGGCAGGAAAAGATCCTCCAAGGTCCCTCCCAGTTGGGCAGGGGGGAGACTAATGCAGTTCTGAACTCAGGGCTGCATTTAAGATCTTGTGTCACCAGGTCAGGTGAGAGGAAGACTTTGTAAAGGCAGGAGAAGAAAAATCACAGAATTGTTTTGGTTGGAAAGAACCTCTAAGATCACCCAGTCCAACCATCAGCCCAGCACCACCATGGCCATTAAGCCATGTCCCAAAGTGCCACAGGGTTCTTGAACACCTCCAGGGATGGGGACTCCACCACCTCCCTGGGCAGCCTGTGCCAGTCCCTGATCGCTCTTGCAGCAAAGACATTTTTCCTGATCTCCAACCTAAACCTCCCCTGGCACAATTCCAGGCCATTTCCTCTTGTCCTATCACCTGATGCTACAGAGAACAGCCAGCTCCCACTTGGCTCCAACCTCCTTTCAGGGAGTCATTGAGAGCTATGAGGTCTCCTCTCAGCCTCCTCTTCTCCAGGCTAAACACCCCCAGCTCCCTCAGCTGCTCCTCCCCAGCCCTGTTCTCCAGACCCTTCCCCAGCTTTGGTGCCCTTCTTTGGACCTGCCCCAGCACCCCAATGTCCTTCCTGCAGCCAGGGGCCCTCCCCCTTTACCACATCACTTGGCAGCCCTGTGTCAACTTTCACCCAAGGATGTGAACATGTAAATGCTGCAGGATGCTGAACTTCCTGTGGCCTTGTGTCTCCTGGAGGAACGTGGAGTTACCTCTCTTCCGAGGGAACACAACAGGATGCTTCTTTTCCAAGTGCCCACTTGTCCAAAAAGCATCACTCACTTCACTGCCCCTTCCTCCTGCTGCTCTGAGGCTCAGCTGACCTGACCCAGCTTCCTGCCTGGCAACGTTTCTGAGGGTCCTGGTGGAATTCATCACTGTGAACGGAATCACAGAATCCTGGCATGCTGGGGGGGTGGAAGGGACCTCTGGAATTCATCCAGTCCAACCCCCTGCTAAAGCAGGGCACCCCCAGCAGCTCTCCCAGGATCACAGTGTGCAGGGGGGTGGAAGGGACCTCTGGAATTCATCCAGTCCAACCCCCTGCTAAAGCAGGGCACCCCCAGCAGCTCTCCCAGGATCACAGAGTGCACTGGGGGTGGAAGGGACCTCTGGAATTCATCCAGTCCAACCCTCTGCTAAAGCAGGGCACCCAGAGCAGCTTGCCCAGGGTCACAGTGTGCTGAGGGTGGAAGGGACCTCTGGAATTTACCCAGTCCAACCCCCTGCTAAAGCAGGGCACCCACAGCAGCTTGCCCAGGATCACAGAGTGCACTGGGGGTGTAAGGGACCTCTGGAATTTACCCAGTCCAACCCTCTGCTAAAATAGGGCACCCACAGCAGCTTGCCCAGGATCACAGAGTGCTGAGGGTGGAAGGGACCTCTGGAATTCATCCAGTCCAACCCCCTGCTAAAGCAGGGCACCCACAGCAGCTTGCCCAGGGTCACAGTGTGCTGAGGGTGGAAGGGACCTCTGGAATTCATCCAGTACAACCCCCTGCTAAAGCAGGGCACCCACAGCAGCTTGCCCAGGATCACAGAGTGCTGGGGGCTTGGAAGCTCTGCAGAGAAGGAGACTCCACAACCTCTCTGAGCAGCCTGCTCCAGGGCTCTGGCACCCTCATAGCGAAGAAGTTTCTCCTCCTGTTCAGATGGAACCTCCTGGGTTCCAATTTGTGCCCCCTGCCCCTTGTCCTGTCACTGGACATCACTGAAAAGAGTCTGGCCTCATCTTCTGATCCTCTCCCTTTAGATATTGATCAGCACTCAGAAGATCTCCAGATGTTGGGCACGAGAAGCTGAACCAGGAGATTGCTTTGCTCTTGCACCAGCACCTGTAAATCCTCTCCAGCACTGCAAGTGCTGGGCACAGCTCTGCTGTCCCCAAGCTTCAGACAGAAATTCCTCCAAGAAATTGCTTCTCAATGAAGAAGTCTCACTGGAATTGGAGACCTGCTGTGCTTCTCCTCTTTGTCCCCAAGCCGTGAATTATAGAATGGTGAATAGAATAGAATAGAATAGAATAGAATAGAATAGAATAGAATAGAATAGAATAGAATAGAATAGAATAGAATAGAATAGAATAGAATAGACCAGGTTGGAAGAGACCTTTGGGACCATCAAGCCCAACCTATCACCCAACACCATCTAATCAACTAAACCATGGCACCAAGTGCCTCATCCAGTCTCTTCCTAAACACCTCCAGGGATGGTGACTCCACCACCTCCCTGGGCAGCACATTCCAATGGCCAATCTCTCTTTCTATGAAGAATTTCTTCCTAACATCCAGCCTGAACCTCCCCTGGCACAGCTTGAGACTGTGTCCTCTTGTTCTGGTGCTGGTTGCCTGGGAGAAGAGACCAACCCCCTCCTGGCTACAACCTCCCTTCAGGGAGTTGTAGAGAGCAAGAAGGTCTCCCCTGAGCCTCCTCTTCTCCAGGCTAAGCAACCCCAGCTCCCTCAGCCTCTCCTCACAGGGCTGTGCTCCAGACCCCTCCCCAGCTTTGTTGCCCTTCTCTGGACACCTTCCAGCATCTCAAAATCTTTCCTAACCTGAGTGGCTCAGAACTGGACACAGGACTCAAGGTGTGTTATGCCACTCCATAGTTTGGGTTGGAACCTGGAAAAGTCATGCAGACCAACCCCCCTGCAGCCAGCAGGGACATCTGCAACTAGAGCAGGTTGCTCAGAGCCCCAAACAGCCTGCCCTGGAATGGTTCCAGGGATGGGGCTTCCCACACCTCCCTGGTGGGAGCATGAGTGGGGCAGCCAGTTGTCTTGCAGGTGCTGTGATTTCCTCTGCACAGAGCACTGGCTTATTTTCTCGTGGACTTGTCCAAAATCTAGATGAGTTCCTTACCAGAATTCTCATCCTCCCCTGCAAGTGATCATTCTTGCAAAGCAAAAGAAAATCAAGGGCCACCTGTCTGGGCCTATCAGGGCAGCTGTGCCTCTCTGAGCTCACACACAGGGTATCAGAATGGAGACAAGCTGAGGAGGGCCTTATTGCCCCCACTTGACTCCATAGCTGTTTGGACAATGAGCAAACCCCAGGCTGCAGAAAGCCACAGAAACTCCAACAC
>NW_027142370.1:13927262-13937262 GCF_026170545.1 Melanerpes formicivorus | reverse complement strand
TGCTTTGGGGCACAGAAAGGTGATCACCGAGGTCAGGAATCAGAGAAACACAGAATTGTTTGGGTTGGAAAACCCCTCTAAGATCATCAAGTCCAACTGTCAGCCCAGCACCACCACAGCCATTGAACCATGTCCCAAAGTGCCACAGGGTTCTTGAACACCTCCAGGGATGGGGACTCCACCACCTCCCTGGGCAGCCTGTGCCAATCCCTGACCATGCTTGCTGCAAAGAAATTTTTCCTAATCTCCAACCTAAACCTCCCCTGGCACAATCCCAGGCCATCTCCTCTCCTTCTGTCACTTGATATGAGGGACAAGAGACCAAGCCCCACCTCACTCCAACCTCCTTTCAGGGAGCTGTAGAGAGCAATGAGGTCTCCTTTCAGTCTCCTTTTCTCCAGGCTAAACACCCCCAGCCCCCGCAGCTGCTCCTCCCCAGCCCTGTTCTCCAGACCCATCCCCAGCTTTGTTGCCCTTCCCTGGTCACCCTCCAGCACCCAGATTGTTTTTTACTGGAACCCCCAGGTTGTTCAGGGCCATGTCTTGCTGAGCAGGGACAATCAGCCCATGGTAACTGTATGCTGTGAAGCACTCTTGCTGCCATGGATAAAGGTCAAAGGCAAGACACATCCAGTCCAGCCATCAACCCAACAGCATCATAGCCATTAGACTCATAGAATCAATAAGGTTGGAAAAGACCTCAGAGATCATCAGCTCCAACCTGTCACCCAACACCTCAGGACTAAACCATGGCACCAAGTGCCACATCCAATCCCCTCTTGAGCACCTCTAGAGATGGTGACTCCACCACCTCCCTGAGCAGCACATTCCAATGGCTAACAACTCTCTCAGTGAAGAACTTTCTCCTCACCTCCAGCCTAAATTTCATCTGGCACATCTTGAGACTGTGTCCTCTTGTTCCGGTGCTGGTTGCCTGGGAGAAGAGACCAACCCCCACCTGGCTACAACCTCCCTTCAGGTAGTTGTAGACAGGAATGAGGTCTCCCCTGAGCCTCCTCTTCTCCAGGCTAAGCTCCCTCAGCCTCTCCTCACAGGGCTGTGCTCGAGGCCACATTAAAGCACATCTCAAAGTGCCAGGTCCACACATGCCCTGAACACCTCCAGGGACAGTGACTCCACCACCAACCTGGGCAGCACGTTCCAATGGCTGGCCACTCTTGCAGGAAAGAAATTGTTGCTAATATCCAATCTAAGCCTCTCTTGGCACAATTTCAGGACATTCTTTCTCATTCTGTCACCTGCTACCAGGGCGAAGAGGCCACCTGCATGTGCATGCCCCTCCAACAGCCTGCCCGTCACGCACACCTCCTGCAGTGGATTGGCAGTGAGTCTGATCAGCCTCCTCTCTTGGCTCCCATGGCAGGTGGGCAGCAAACTCCATCCCCTGCCAGGGCAGGCCATGCTACATCAGCTGTGACAAAGCCAAGCCAAACACTGAGGTAAAACCTCCCCTGCCACCAAACTTCAAACCACAGGATGCATGCAGTGTTGTGCAGGGGGAGAAGAACTTTTCACAAGGGCCTGTAGTAGCACGATGAGAGATGGTGGATTCCAGCTGAAAGGGGAGATTTAGACTGGAGATTACTTGACAGTGAGGGTGGTGAGACACTGGAACAGGTTGCCCAGGGAGGCTGTGGTTGCCCTCTCCCTGAAGGTGTTCTAGGTGAGGTTGGATGGCACTCTGAGCAACCTGATCTAGTGAAATGTGTCACAGAAACACAGAATTAACCAGGCTGGAAAAGACCTTCAAGAGCATCAAGTCCAACCTATCACCCAACACCATCTGATCAACTAAACCATGGCAGTGGGGTGGGACTGGTTGACCTCCACAGCTTCCTTCCAACCCCTGCCAGCTTGTGATTCCATGATGACATCTGCATCATGAAATCTCTCCAGCAGTGGCATGAACCTGGCTCCAGAGCTGGGCTTGAGGAGGACCATCAGTAACCACCCAGCCACACTCTGAACAACCAGGAGGAAATCCTTAGTGATGGACTCTGTCCTGCATGTCCCAAAATGGGACATGGGCAGTGGGGAGAACAGTGCAGGTGCTCCTCCAGCCTGTGCCATCACACCCCCAAGAAGCAGCCACAGACAACCTGACATCCCCAGCTACTGAGATCTGCACTGAGCAACCTTGTCTCAGAGTACCTTAAATACATGCACAGGACAACACCCACAGTGACAACAGGCAGGAGAAAAGGGGCAGCTGAGAAGGCTTCTGCTGGCTCAAACTGAAGGACATGACCTGACATTAGCTAGTGGCAGAGGTGGAAAGCAAGCTCCTGTAGGAGAGGTCACAGAATTCTCTCCTCCAGGCTAAACCAGTCCCAGGTCTCTCAAGCTTTCATCCTCAGAGAGATGCTCCAGTCCCATCCACGAGGGTGGTGAGACACTGGCACAGGTTACCCAGGGAGGAAGCCTCATCCCTGAAGGTTTTTAAGGCCAGGCTGGCTGTGGCTGTGATCAACCTGATCTAGTGTGAGGTGTCCCTGCCCATGGCAGAGGGGTTGAAACTGGCTGATCCTTGAGGTCCCTTCCAACCCTGACAATTCTCTGATTCTGTGATTCTACAACCAGCATCTCTGTAGTCTCCACTGGACTTTCTCCAGTAGCTCCCTGTCCTTCTGGGAGCCCAGAACTGGACCCAGGACTCCAGATGTGGCCTCACTAGGGCAGAGTAGAGGGCTTCAGCAGTGAAACAGCCTGAGTGGAGCCTATCACCCTGCTAGCTCAGAGCTGCACTTTGCACAGAGGTGAGAAGCACAGAGGCACCAGCACATCCATCCTGAGAGACACTTGTCTCATTGCCCTCAGGGCCCAGGGCTTGTTGTCAGCTCCTGCAAACATCTGACTCCCCAGTGCTCAAAACCAACAGCTGTGATTGGAGCTATGTGCCTTTTCTGGTGACTTAATCCCAAAGCAGACAAAATCCACCTGGGCTGGCTTGCATTACAAACCCTCAGCTGAAACCACCATCCTGGCAAACCCCAGGGGCACCTGCGAGCTGTGCCAAGGCTGGCTGGTGACAGGAGCATGGCTCCAGTTCAGCTCGCAGTGCTAGCCTGCCAAGTCACTGTACTTCTGATTCCCCCCTGTGCAGAGCCAGCAGCCAGCCTCCTGGCCAGCTGCCCTTGGCTCCTCTCTCATTTCAGGACCATGTGGCCCCAAAGAGCAAACCAAGCAGCTGGATTTTACACCACTTGGGATGCTGGAGCTGAAAAAATGACCTTAAGAGGGTCTTGAGTAGATGAAAGATCTAAGCATGGCCAGGCCAGAGGGGTTGGCAGACTGAGTCTTAAGCCCTATGAGGAGAGGCTGAGGGAGCTGGGGTTGTGTAGCCTGGAGAAGAGGAGGCTCAGGGGAGACCTTCTTGCTCTCTACAACTACCTGAAGGGAGGGTGTAGCCAGGAGGGGGTTGGTCTCTTCTCCCAGGGAACCAGCACCAGAACAAGAGGACACAGTCTCAAGCTGTGCCAGGGGAGGTTTAGGCTGGAGGTGAGGAAGAAGTTCTTCCCAGAGAGAGTTGTTAGCCATTGGAATGTGCTGCCCAGGGAGGTGGTGGAGTCACCATCACTGGAGGTGTTTAGGAAGAGCTTGGATGGGGTGCTTGGTGCCATGGTTTAGTTGATTAGATGGTGTTGGGTGATAGGTTGGACTTGATGATCTCAAAGGTCTCTTCCAACCTATTCTATTCTATTCTATTCTATTCTATTCTATTCTATTCTATTCTATTCTATTCTATTCCATTCCATTCTATCCTATTCTACTCTATTCTATTCCGCTCCACTCTATTCCATTCCAGGAGCAAAGCACAACAGCTCTGTCGCTCCCACTGTGTCCTCACCTTGCAAACACAGGCCAGGCTGAAAGGGTTGAGGTTGTTCAGCCTGGAGAAGAGAAGGCTCCAGGGAGACCTTCTGGTGGCCTTTCAGTGCTCAAATGGGCCAGTCAGGAAGGGTTTTTCTCAGGGCCTGTCGTGACAGGACAAGGGGTGATGGTTTGAACTAAAAGAGATCTAGACTAGAGAGAAGGAAGAAATGTTTGACACTGAGGGTGCTGAGACCCTGGCCCAGGTTGCCCAGAGAGGTAGGAGATGCCCCATCCTTAGAACCATCCCAGGTCAGATTTTCTGGGGCTGTGAGCAACCTGCTCTAGCTACAGATGTCCCTGCTGAGTGCAGGGGGGTTGGACTGGGTGACCTTTAAAGGTCCCTTCCTACCCAAACCATTCCATGAGTGTAGACCACAAGCCTGCCTCAGCTCTCTCCACAGCTCTGAAGTGTGGCAATCTCTCCTCAGTGGGTGATGCAACTGGAAGTGAAGGAGCTCACAAATCCTGACATTCTCTGCTCAGAGGGCCTGGGTTTACTGCAGCCCAGCAGGGCAACCACCCTGCTCTGACGCCAGCCGCCGGCTTCGGGGCCATTATCTCTCCTGAACACCCATACACACCAGCAAACAAAGGCCAGTGGCTGGAAGGGAAAGAGTCCCACCCCAGGAAGGAAGGCACTCTGCTTTTTTTAATGCAGTTGCACTGAAAACTGATGCTAAACTCAGCTTCAGCAAAGGTCACTTCCCATGCAGGCATGGAGGTGGAGCTCCCATGTGCCCAGGAAGGTTCAGGGGTTGTGACATTACCACCGAGGTGAAGACCTTGGCCATGCAAGACAGCAAAGGAGGCCTGGCAGGGAGCATAACTGCAACATGGAGCCATGGTTTGGTTGTCAGGTGGTGTTAGGTAATAGGTTGGAGTTGATGATCCCTGAGGTCTTTTCCAACCTGCTTGATTCTGTGATTCTTTGACACTTGTGCCCCTGTACTCAGCACTGGTTACACAATGACAGTATCACCAAGGTTGGAAGAGACCTCAAAGGTCATCCAGTCCAACCTGTCACCCAACACCTCATGACTAGACCATGGCACCAAGTGCCACATCCAATCCCCTCTTGAGCACCTCCAGGGATGGTGACTCCACCACCTCCCTGGGCAGCACATTCCAATGGCTAACAACTCTCTCTGGGAAGAACTTTCTCCTCACCTCCAGCCTAAACTTCCCCTGGCACATCTTGAGACTGTGTCCTCTTGTTCTGGTGCTGGTTGCCTGGGAGAAGAGACCAACTCCCTCCTGGCTACAACCTCCCGTCAGGTAGTTGTAGAGAGCAAGAAGGTCTCCCCTGAGCCTCCTCTTCTCCAGGCTAAACAGCCCCAGCTCCCTCAGCCTCTCCTCACAGAACTGGACACAGGACTCAAGGTGTGGCCTCACCAGTGCAGTGTACCTCCCTGCTCCTGCTGGCCACACTGTTCCTGATGCAGGCCAGGATGCCATTGGCCTTCTTGGCCCCCTGGGTACATTGCTGGCTCATGTTTAGGCAGCTGTCAACCAGCACCCCCCAGGTCAGGCCACACCTTGAGTCCTGTGCCCAGTTCTGGGCCCTTCAGTTTAGGAAGGACATCGAAACACTTGAAGGTGTCCAGAGAAGGGCAACAAGGCTGGGGAGAAGCCTCAAGCACAGCCCTGTGAGGAGAGGCTGAGGGAGCTGGGGTTGCTTAGCCTGGAGAAGAGGAGGCTCAGGGGAGACCTTCTTGCTCTCTACAACTACCTGAAGGGAGGTTGTAGCCAGGAGGTGTTTAGGAAGAGACTGGATGAGGCTTTCGGTGCTGTGGTTTAGTTGATCAGATGGTGTTGGGTGATAGGTTGGACTTGATGATCTCTGAGGTCTTTTCCAACCTGGTTAATTCTCTGCTATTCTATGATGATCAAACCCAGACTGAACCTAATCCTGGAAGGACAGCAAGGCAGGGCACAGGGGAGACTTTGAGGAAAAGCTTCATACAGAGAAGACATAGCCAAGAAGATGCCAAACCCTCCCCTCCTGTGAAGCCTCACCCCCCCTAAACCTATTGCACCTTTCCTCTGGTGCTATCAGAAGATAACAAACTCCTGTTGGCAATGTGGGAGTGAGAAGGGCAGCTTTGCCTACAGCTGTGAGCAGCTGGGACACTCACTGCAGGGACCTCCTGCTCAGCCCAGCCTGAACCCCCCAAAAGTTGGCTGATCCCTCTCCCCCACAGCTTCTGAAGTTTCTTGGCTGGCTGGGGTCTGATGGGTGGCTGCTGGTTCCTGGATGGATTTTTAGTGCCAGTGGCTCCAGCTGGTCTGCTCTGCTGGGGAGAGTTAGGAGTGGAGGGAGTAGGAACATAGGGAAGGACAAATATGAGAGTGTGGCTTTGTTTTGTAATCCAAGGGCACTTTGGGTTGAGTCAAGCTTGGGAAAACCCTGAGGGACGTCTCTGCAAGGAAAAGAGAGAGAGAGCATGGAGCTGTCAGGGTCAACTAACTCCTTGTGTTTTGAGAGAGGGCACAGCCACAGCAGGGCTGAGCTACAGACAAGGCTCTGCCTGAGCTCCAAGGCAAAAGCAAGGTCTGAAGACCAAAACCACAATCCACAGTAGTTGCATCATGCTGTGAGTGAACTGAGGCCAGGACAGCCCCTATGGACAGGCTGCATCTGTCACTCACCCTGGCTTCAACCTCTGCCCTACAATCTGGATGAGCCAGACCTTGGGGACCATTAATGCACCAGAAGTCTGGAGGACCCAGAACTGCATAGAGTGATAGAATGGGTTGGATTGGAAGGGACATTAAAGATCATCCAGATCCAAGTCCCCTACCCTGGGCAGGGACACCTCCCACCAGCCCAGGTTGCTCAAGGGCTCACCCAGCCTGGCCTTGAACACCTCCAGGGTGGAGGCAGCCACAACCTCCCTGGGCAGCCTGTGCCAGTGTCTCACCACCCTCACTGGAAAGAATTTGTTCCCAATCTCCAGTCTAAATCTGCCCTCCTGAAGCTTCAATCCATTTCCCCTCATCCTGTCACTACAGAGCCCCTGTCACATACCCACACATCCCCAACCCTTCCCCAGCACAGGGCTCTGCCTGCTGCCTCCAGGCTTCAGCCAGCCAGGAGCATTTGGCTAGCCCTGCCTTCCTTCCCCAAGAACCTTTCAGGCTGTTAGATAGGTATCTGGGCAGGGTACATCTCCTTTCCCAGCTCAGGGTGGTTGGGGAAGGTTTAATGTTCAGCAAACATCCCATCCTGAGTGCTCCTGAAGAGCAACATGGTGGGAGGAGAGGATGGGGCTTGGGTTCATTTCTTTCTGGTTAATTTCAGATGTCAGTGATTCTGGTTGTGTTTTGCAGTAGTCATCACACAAGCAGCTCAGGGTTGTCCTACCTCCCTGAGAGAAGGATTCAAAGCTCAACCTTTCCTTTAGGACACACAGGCCATTTCCTTCCCAGATCACACAGGATCACAGGCTCACAGGATGTCAGGGGTTGGAAGGGACCCACAGAGATCATCGACTCCAACTCCCCTGCCAGAGCAGGACCATACAATCTAGCTCACAGGAGCACATCCAGACAGGCCTTGAAAGTCTCCAGAGAAGGAGACTCCACAACCTCTCTGGGCAGCCTGCTCCAGTGCTCTGGGACCCTTAGAGTAAAGAAGTTCCCCCTTGTGTTGAGGTGGAACCTCCTGTGCTGCAGCTTGCATCCATTGCTCCTTGTCCTATCCCAGGGAGCAAGTGAGCAGAGCCTGTCCCCTCCCTCCTGACCCCCAGCCCTCAGATATTTATAAACATTGATTAAATCCCCTCTCAGTCTTCTCTTTTCCAGACTAAAAAGCCCCAGGTCCCTCAGCCTCTCCTCCCCAGGCAGTGCTCAGTCCCCTAACCGTTCTCATAGCCCCCAGCTGGACCCTCTCCAGCAGATCCCTGTCTGTCCCTCTTGAACTGGGGAGCCCAGAACTGAACACAGTACTCAAAGGCATTTCCAGAGCCCCTTGTTCCCACCACCCCTGTATCTCCATATAAACCCTTGGCACTGGATGGTCAGATGTCCTCTGCTGTCCCACAGGCTTCTCTCCAGCAGCAGCAGCAGAGGCTGGAGGCAGCTCATCACATGGCAGAGATGCTCACCCTCTTAGAAATCATGTTCCCAAGCCGTTCTCTAACCCTGTGCCAAGCTCCAAGTGGCTTTCCCCCCACCCCTCATGGGTTCAACCACGGGTGGGGGGGAAGGCAAAGTGTTAAAGAGGTGAAGCAGGAGACTTCTGGTACCTCCCAGCTGGGGCTTGGCAGGAGGGGGCTGAAATCAGACGCTGGATCTTTCCATAACGAAATGGCCAAAGGCTGCCAAGAGGGTTTTTTTCCACTCCACAGCTACTGTAGGCTTGATGACAGGAAAGCTAATTATATCAACATCCTGTTTACCCAGCAGCATGGAACAGGAGCCCAGCTGTACTTGGGTGCTGAGGGCATGCTCTGCCCTGCTGGCCCAAAAGAAACATCTCAGCCCTGCGTCTGAGTCACACACAGGGCTCTGAATGTGTCTGAATCACAAGGGCTGGAAGGGACCTCCGGAGGTGCTCAGCGAGTCCAACCCCCCTGCCAAGACAGGCTCACCAGGTCTGGGTCCTTTTCTTCTGCAGGTGAAGAGCTACCTGCTCCCACTGTCCCAGATCTCTGTTGGCTTGCCCAGAGAGAGGTCCTGGAAAGCAGCTCAGGCAATGTTCCTGCTGAGCACAGCTGGCAGAAGTGGGAAGCTGCTTCCCCTGCTCTTGTTGGGGGGTTTTGAAATCCCCATGGCTTCCTGCTAACCCTGCACCAAGCCCCAGCCCAGAGCCTGGGAGGGAGCTTTCCCTGGGAACTCCCTGAACAAGCAACACTTTTCAGAAGAAGGAAACCACCCAACAGAAACCACCCAGCAAGTCAGGACACCTTGGTTTAGTTTCCCTCTGTCAGAGCCAACAGAGCAGTGCCTTTTTTCCTGTGCCCTCCCTGCCCCACACCTCAGACTTCTGGCTGGCAGGCCAGATGTGGGTTTGGTTTCAGCCTTTCCACCAGATTGCTTCACGCCAGCCACAACCTCTCTGCTCAAATATTCCACAGAACCACAGACTGGCCTGAAAGGGACCTCAAGGATCATCCAGTTCCACCCCACCTGCCATGGGCAGGGACACCTCACACTAGAGCAGGCTGCTCAAGGCCCCAGGCAACCTGGCTTTGACCACCTCCAGGGCCAGAGCCTCCACAACCTCTCTGGGCAAACTGCTCCAGTGCCCCACCATCCTAAGCTTCCCCATCACTTAAGCCTGAAACATGATGAGACAACCTAGAGAGAGCAGAGTGGAAGGAAGGAGGAGGCCACCTGGTGCTCCCTGGTGTGTTGCCACCATGTCCTGTGCCTAGAAACCTTGAGGGTATGGGTAATGGGTTGTAGTCAGCATGCACTGGCAGCAGATTGGCCACCATCCTGCTGGCCTTTCCTCCTTCAGTGACAGTTAAATGTTAATGGCAAACCCAGAAAACTCAAATCTTTTGTACAAACCTCAAGACACCATCCAGGACCAGAAAGGGTCCATTTGTTCTGTCTCTTCTGAGGAATCAAGAAAGCAGCTGGAGCTCCTACCCTGTCCTGGCCAAGAGAGCTGGTGATGTGATGCTGTGTAGCTGCTGCCAGGCAGGGGGTTTGGCACCTGGTTGTGGACCAGGGAAGGTGCTCAGACCTGCCTCCAGCTGTCATGAGCTGCCAGCACCTTTCTACAGGAGGATCAGAAACGAATGGAACAGAATATTTCAGTTGGAAGGGGCCAACAGTGATCACTGGATGAGGCACTCAGTGCCATGGTCTGGTTGATTAGATAGGGTTGGATTGATTGGTTGGACTTGATGGTCTTGGAGGTCTCTTCCAACCTGGTTGATTCTGTGATTCTATGACCCAGGCCCAATGCCACATCTTATTGATGGAGCCAGGAGAGAAGGGGGATTGAATTTACCAAGGGCTCCAGCAGGTTCAGCAGAGTTTGGGGTTGAGCCCACCCTGGTCAGAGCCCATAGGTTGGGCCAAGGTATTTGTAGCTACCTTTTAAAGTGTTCAGCTTTCCTTTACAGATGTTCTGTTCCCTAACCATCCTAGG